>NW_026860891.1:0-15153 GCF_026571515.1 Ruditapes philippinarum
ATAAAATCACCACAAAATGAAGAACAAAAAAAAATGAATGGTTTTACAACTCTAAGATACCGTATAAACCACAAACATTCATCCAACAATATTAACTTCACACAATCTAATCAGCATCAGAATAGCAAACTTGAAGCACCCAATATTTACATATATCTTCAAACAAAGCATCAACTAATATAATCTCGATCAGACAAACATTCAACCAATATCAACAAATTTTATCTTCACAAACAGATATAACTCAACAACCAAAAACAACTAATTACAACCAATAAACCCTGATCAATTAAGATCACCACAATTATATTCAACCAACTTCAACAACCAACAAAATTCCCTTCAAAACAACAAAATTCTCTTCTCAATAAAAAAATAACCGCTACGCACTATCAGCGTGTCTCTCCTAACTGATGTAAAATCTCTCTCAAAACGCGCATATTTGCTAGCTTAAACGATCTGACCTATACATGTAGATATATTTTATACTCCCAGCAACAGGTTTATAAATGAAACTGTACATTGAAATCTGATACACTTCAGTGTATCGCTGACTCCTTGTAAAAAAAACTATCTACAGTGAAACTGTATGATTATTCTGACATGTATGTATAAACGTATTTTTTTTTTAAAAACATAGCATATATAATTTTCGAAAAGAATTACATAAAATAACTGGATCAAAAGATACATATATTTTCATAGAGAAACTAGGCTAGTAAATAATTACAACAAGTATGAAAATAACAGTTACTTATGTGAAAGTTTAGAATTCGAAAAAAAAAATGTGCTTTAATCACATATTGAAATTGTAAAAAAGGGAGATAATACTAATAATGATATTCATTGATTTCAAATTCATAAAATGTTGTGCTTTCAGGAAGATTAATGTAGTGATATTAATATCAAAGTGCAAAAAGTCATTGTGTAAGTGTTATAACCAGTTAAGAACTGTTATACATACATCATTGTTTAAAAAATAAAGAGGATTGAAATGTGTGCAAGACATACTTCAGAGCAGAATTGAGTTATATGCTGTGAAAAGAAGAAAGCACATTTGACTGATAGCATGCAGTTTTTTTCTGATCAATTTGCTACATTTGAGAATTTCAGTACAGCAATTATAGTGAGAAGACAGGTACCAAAATATATTGATATATATTTAAAATTGATATGTAGAAGGAAATGTTAAATGCACATGTATATATATATATTTAAATTTTCACTCTGTCTTGATTAAAGTATAAGTTTGCATAGGATAACAATTTCTTAAAGATTTGTATGAAAATTTTTTAAAAACATTTTTATTAAAGGTTAATTTAACATGTAAAAATATCAATCAGTCTTATATTCTTTATTTTGTTTATTTAACTGTATGAAAGTTACATATATATTTTTTATTTTAAACTTCTTAAGATTTTATAGTCATTAGTGTTCAAGACAATAAGAATTATTGAAATTGCCAGTTATTGAAATTAAAGAAGGGAGTTAACTTTGATCAAACTTAATTATGGCATAGCTTGTACACAATACTAAGAATGAGAACTACTTTGTAAACAAATGTTTTTATGAAAAATGTCATTCAATTGATGGAAAAAAAATATCATTTTATCATCTTTTGCTATGGATTTATTTTGAAATTTTTTCAAGACTTCATAAAACAGTGGACTTTATCTTTTGTAAAAATTAAATAAGGAATTTTTTGCAAACAGAAACTTTGATATCGCCTCCGTGGTCGAGGGGTTAGAGTCGATGACTTTTAATCCAGTTACCTCTCTGGCGTGGGTTCGATCCCCGGGAGATGTTTTGGTAGTTTAGCGCGGGGGAAGGTAGTCTAGTACTGGTGTAACTCTCCAGGAACGATGTTTAGGAAACTATACCCGCCTATATGACTGAAATACTGTTGGGAAAAGGCGTAAAATGAAACAAATAAACAAACAAACACAACAAACAGATGTTTTGAAGGTTCAAATTTTTATGTTTTCATAGTGTTTTAATTGATTTATTTCTTCAATTTTACTACCAATTGTATTGTAATTATTGTTTATTGTAGTGAATAATGTTTTAGTGTAGAAATTAAGGCATTGTTGCATAAAAACTTAATATCATGTACCCCACCCACTTTCAGTTAAATTAGTAAATTGATAAACCCTTAACCGATTTTATATTGTTTTATTGTTTACTTTCAAGGAGTATTTAACGTTTAGTGATTGTTTTTTTCTTTTTGATAGGTCACATGTTATAAATATTTTCGTATTCTTGAAATTTTTTTTATTTTTAAAATTTTAGTAAAAAATTTCATCAAAATTCCCATTAAAACGTGGGGGTGTTATTTCATGTCGAAAAGGTTTAAACATTCATTTTTCAAAATAAATGGGAAAACCCCAGGCTATTTTAAAAAAAACCGGGAATTCGGCCCGGTTTAGGTCGTTGACTTATTCTTTTCCTCCGCTGTGGTTAAATCCCCCAAAAAGGGATTTTTAAAATTCTTTCAGTGGAAGCACCCCAGCTAGCAAAACGGAACTATGGTTCTACTATGTGCCCTGGTTTGGAAATGCACAAGGGTTTAAATTTTCCCCTCTACCAGAAAATTGGGAAAAAAGTCCAAAAAAATCCGTGTTGTTAAGGGTTATCAAACCCTTCAAATTTTAAATTTTAAAATTGGTGATTAAACTTAGTCGTTTAAAAAATCCATTTTATGAAAAAAATCCAAAATTTTTTAAAACGGTGATGTTTGTGCTTGGGTTTACACCATGTCTTAATTCTTTTTACGTTTTCGACTTTATTTAAATTTTTAAGTCGGTTTAATCGTTTTAAACTTCACCCCTGCATTAAAAAATTTTTGTTTTTTTGTTTTTAGCGTGGTTTAAACCAAAAAAAGATCCTTTTGTGTATTCTTCTTTCAACCCGAGGGAAAAGGGGCGATTGCTTTTTTTCCGGGAAATTCCGAAATCGAAAAGGTTCGTTATTTTAAATGTTTTTTCCTTTAAAGACTTTTTTTTATGTCCTTTTAAATAAAAATTTATCAAACAGGTGTTATTTTTTTTTCCTAATTTTTTTATATGGTTTGATTCTTTTGAAAAGGTATGTTTTTTACTCGTGTGATTAAAATTAATTATTAAGTATATAAATCAAACTTTTAAATTAAAAAATAGAAATTGGGTTTTTTTTTAACTTAACACGATTTTTCCCTGTATTTTTTATATAATTGTCGATAATAAAATTTTTAAAAAGGTTCCCCTATTTATGAATTAAAATTGTGATTTTTAAAAAATAAAAAATTTTAAAGCAAAAAATTTAAAAAAAAGCCTGTTTTTCAAATTTTATTTTTTAAAAAATCCCTAATCTGTTATGATTGAAAATACAATTAAAAATTTTTTCACTTTTTAAAAAAATCCCCCGGTTCGTTTTTAGGAAAAGAATTCCCTTTTTTAAACAGCGGTGTGTAAAAAGTGTTAAAATTTCCGTTATACATAAAACAGAACTTTACGGGACAATATAAAGTTAAAAAATTAGCGTTACACTAGATAATATAATAACCCTTAGTGTAGTAAATTTTTAAAACTACTTCAGAAAATGGTAAAAGCGCCAAACTTGGTACAAATGATCTTTGGGATATATAAGAAAAAAAAGAGCATGATACACATTTTTGAAAATGCAATATGGAGGAAAATAATCCAAAATGGTCGCCATACATGTTTTAAATTTCAAAAACGTTTGTTATAATATTCTAGGGTACTATAAGCATAAAATAGTTGCAACTAATATCTAAACGTTGCCTTGCCCCCTTTAAGCTATTACACTTAAATATTTCATTAATTCTGTTTGTCATTAGTTTCCACGACGCTGGAAGTCAGATAAAATAAAGTTTTGTAAAATTTTGACATTGCTGTCTTCTAAAGATATTTAGACATCTTTTTTAAACATTCTTTGACCTTTTTTTGTTTACAATATTCATTTATCACAAGGAAATACTTGAACAGATTAAACGAAAGTATTTAAAAATTCTAGTATGTAATGTTACATCAAATATTTAGAGTTCACTGGATTAAGTTTGGAAATTTATTAGCGCTATCTTATCTACCGTCAAGCCAGGTGCAGGCGCTGTAATTTTATCCTGTTTGACGTTTTTGGAAAAGGGGATTAGAGAAAAAGGGGCAATAGGAAAATTTAAGCTAAAAAGCGGGAAAATGTTTAAGGGTATTTTGCTGCTCTGTCTTCCTTTTTGGCTAATACTTTTTTTTGGATTTGGGTTTTAAAGTTTTATGTCTTTATTTCATTTCTGTGTTTTACTTATTTCACCCTTTTTTAAACCTAAAAATGTTAGTTTCATTGGGGGGATTCTTTTTTTTATGTTTCAAAAGGTTGTGGGGGCTAAAATGAACTTTTTAAACCCGTTTAACTCGCCCGCATTGCCTTTGCTGTGACCTTCCAAGGCAGTGCCCCTGAGTTCTTTAAAGTATGTCTTGTTGTTTTAACTTTAGGTGCACTTTTTTTCCCCTTTTTTGTTGTATTTTTTTGGACGGTAAGTATCTTCCCTCTGTCCATAGTTTTTTTCTTTATTTACCCCCCCCCCCACCTAACCCCCGCCCGTTTCCCGAATCTCAAGTGTCCTAACCCTTTTACTTTTGAAGGCCTATAAGGAAATCGTCTTCTTTAATTTCCGCTTCGATTTCTATTGTTTCCTATTATGTATAATAAAAGTAATCACCCTATCCAAGCTTTGCATTGTACACGGCCATATTTTGTTTGGTGTCCTGCTGGGCTCCTTGCCGGTGGTCCTGTGTTACTGGATCGTGTGGGGTTTATGTTCAGGTATTACACCTTAAATACTTCTTATATGGTGAATTGCTCACAATCTACACAGGAAGCATTTTAAGTCATATTTCATCTTGTACTTATTTGACATTATACGTTTTTGTTTTCTGCTTTTCCTATAAAATTGTGTTTGCAGTGTCCTTTACCATACTTTAATTCCCTTTTATATCGTCTAGTACTGATCCAAATTTTATCAAAACATTCTGAAGAATTCGTTGTCTGTGACAGTTATCATACTTTTAATTCTCTATGTAACAGTACAGTTAAGTTATTGATAATTAAGCTTGTTCGTTTTCTTAGGACTGGAACAAAAATATTGAAAATGAGAAAATAGTAATAAGAAAATATTCACGAACTGATCGTTGAAATAGACTGTTTTGTCATTTTACTGATCTTGTTACCATGGAAACAGAAACAATAAATAGCATTATAATTATGTACTATTATCTTTAATTATAAGTAATGCAAATCTCTTATGTTAAGTGAAAACTGAGATAATTTTCAGTAAAATTGTAACTTTAAGTAGCTGCTATTGGATTATGAAGGTGTTAAATTAATGTGATGGCGGTAATTTTTTAAAAAATGCCTGCCATGGCAACCATCTTGGTTAATCGCATCGGAGTTGTTGATAAGTTTTTTGCCAATGTATCAAGTAAAAATCCACCTAAAACAAGTTAATTTATAGATATAAAAGTAAACAGTACACTATTTATTTACTTATTAGCAACCGAAAGTACAAAATACCACCCTGTTGACATTAAGTCGGATTTGTTTATAATCAGATGGCATATTGATATTAAAAATAGTTGTTGACATATTTTCAATTATAATTTACAAAAATAGACTTTATTTTCCTTTGGATGTCAAATATATGCATAAAATAGATAAAAACAGAATCCCTAAAGAAAGCCCAACACGGCAAAATTGAAAATGTTGCAGGCTCGGTTTGATTGAACCTGTTCATGGACGATAAGTTTTACATTATCGAAGATGACAATCTCTTTCTGATTACATCTATCCAAGTAATAATATAAGTTTATTTCTTAATTCTAGTCTCATCCGTGCCTATACATATAAAACATAGATACAAAGACCATAAAACAATAAACAAAACAATGTATAGTCATTCTTTACATTATCGAGATGTATTTTTGGATTAAGACAAATAGTGCATTTTATCTTTAAGTACAACCAACCTTTATCTAAATCTTGAATCTTAAGTTACTCCATTGTATACACACCGGTCTCTTCTAAAATTACTATATTTGAAGGATCTAAATGATAATAATAAATTTTAGATGTAGTGTGGAAACTTAAGTTTATTGTTACACTAAAACAATAAAAACAATAAATCTGTCGTGTTTTTATAGTCATACAGATAATTTTTAAAGCGATATTCTCCTTGATTATACCCGATGTTTAGGTGTGTTTTGAAACAAACAAAACAAAAACATAAAGCAACACAAACCCACCTTATTAAACATCATGATTTTAATAGAGCAGGGTATTTCAAATAGTCATCTGGTTATATGAGCGTATTTTGTTTTTCTAAAAGAAAATAACTTTTAGCTACATACATGTATGTAACGCATTGTTCACGTTAGACTTCAGGCATATTTCTCTTACATTCAATACTTGATATTATTTTCATAAATTTACATACAAATGATAGTGTAATATTTAAATGACATTTCATCGCTCATACTTCCCCTAATTTCCTGGTAATATCGACCCTTCGGCGCTAGAACTGAATTTGGTGTCCTGTAGGGTTTGGGGTGGAGTGCTTTTAAAATGACAGTTCAGGGGTCGGGAATTTTCCAAGAAAAGTGCCGTCCATAGTTTGTAAAGGAAAATTTGTAAATGTGATTGAAGAGGTGAAATTACAATTTCGGGGCAGGGAGTTATTTTGGATAAGTGCATACATGTACCATAGGTTGTCTATGGAGTACCAGAGCAAGGGGACGGGTGAAATTTGTTGTCCAGAGGGAATATTTTGCTAGAAAAAAGCATTCCATAGGTTGATGATAATGATGATCTACATGATGATTAGGAGGAGTATGTTGATTGTTATAATAATAATGATGGTTATGTGAAGCAGAATGATGTTGATTGCACTGATGATGAAAAGGAGGAAGATAGTGATGATGATGATGATGATGATGATGATGATGATGATGATGGTAGAAATTATATTGCATCTGTGCCTCACAAAGAGTGATGGTAAATGCCTAAAAAGTATAAATAATTATATTGTTGCTGCTGATGATTAGCAGAAGTATGTTGATTGCAATGATGATGATTATGTTAATAAAAGTGAAGATTATGTTAGTGCTATTGTTGATGAGCAGAAAGTAGTGTTATTGTAATAATGATTAGTTGATGATGATGGTGATGATGAGCAGAATTATGTTGATTGCAATGAGGAAGATTATTTTATTGAGGATTGAGAAGAGCAGAAATATTTTGATTGTATAATGCTAATTATGTTAATGATGATGATGATGATGAGCAGAAGTACGTTGATTGTGGTGATGATGATAATGATGAAGATGATGATGATGAGAAAGTTGATGATGAGGTGAAATATGTTGATTGCAATAATTATGATGATGAAGGTTGTTATGAATGAAGACCTTTGTATAATGATGGTGTTTGTCAAAGTAGATAACATAATGTTGTTAATGATTATGATGATGAGCAAAAAGTATGTGGATAGTGTCATTATATAGACAGTTCATTAATATTTAATGAACCTATAATAATTAGCTCGGCCAGTAGAGCTGCTAAATAGTATTAGTTTCAATACAGGACAGGTACATTTTTTCACCATGTGACATTTGGCACCCAAGGGGGCCTGGTTGTATCATGTATGCAGCTAAGTGTTTATTCACTGTGCCTATAGTAAAGACAAATTTCAAATGCAGATATATAGAACTATTCATTGTATTAAGGTGAGAAAATGTGAAAACTACTTAATAAATAAATGAGTTAAGTTGCCGAATATTATTTTTAGGGTTCCTTTTTTGAGTACAGGCCAGCCTGCACATTTTCTCTCCCTACATATTATTATGATGACATCCTGCTGCCACTTTTCATATTGATAATAGTGGTCTTAATCATTGTAAAATAATAATCAGTAAGTTATTGTTAACAACTACACTTATTGTGATTATGATGATGATGATATTGATGATAATGATGGCGGTGATTGATGATTATTACATGTTGTTGACCAAGCTATATTATAATGTTTTTTTCTTAAATGAAAAAGAATATGTTGTTGATGATGATTATACTTTAATTGTGATGATGTTGATTATGATGTTGATGATGGTTTTCATACTGTTGTTTCTCATTATAATGATTTTCCTTTTAATAATTGAAAAAGTCATGTTGCCGATGATTTTAATGATAAGCAGAAGCTTGTTGATTGCATTGAGAAGGATGAAGATGCTTACGATGATTAGAGTGATGACTGTGAGGGGAAGAAGCATGTAAATTGTTATGTTGATGGTTATCATGATATGATGATTATCTTTGCATGATCTTTGAAATCAAAATGTTTTTTAAATACAGGGACAAAACAGTTACTGCAGTTTGGTAAAATGAGCTGAAATAGTATAATAAATGATTGCTGTACTATTATAATCTTTGGATACATTTTATAAAATATGAGGTTTACAAATATGTAAAATCTATACAAAGGATCTTGGTGGGGTAAACCACTACATGACGTTTTACGAATAAAACTATGCTAGGTGAATATATGTGTGTCAACAATTTAAGTGATTCAATTTTTTAAACATCAATTCTGCTGTATTTGGTAATAACAAATGAAGACAAAAATATAGTTTATAATGACCAAATTTCAAGGCAATCATCTAATAAAAAAATTAATTAACATTAGAAAAAATAACAGGCTGATATCAAAATAGGTAATACGCTTCAATTAATTTTAATTCTTAAATTTCAGGAATAAATATGTAAACAACCTGAAGTGTATATAATCTTGAAACAGTTCAAGAAAAATATTCCAATGAAAATATTATTATGAAAAATTACTATGTAATAATAAATGGAGAATGGAGGATATTTGTAACCATGAGTGAGAAAACTGTTATTAAAGTTCACGAGATGAAATAAAATTACATCTTATACAACAAACAAATTTTCTTTTTATTTTATGCTTAAAATAAGGTTAAATGAAATCTCCTTAATATTGACTTTAATATTAAAATTAATAGAAGAAGTCTTAAGCTTGATAATAAGCTCTACAATCAACGTTGAATAGCTATGATATTATTTATTTTATTGGAAAAAATATGAATGATCGCTTGTTTTGATAATGAAAACAATCTATTCTAGTAGAAGAAAAAGTCACACCATTCGACCTTATTTCCGTTACTTACAGCCAATGCTTTGTGTAATGTAAGCAGCCGTTTTTAAAAGTTGTTTATTTTAAGGGAGGAAAATAATTGTATTTGATTCAGAGGGATATCATTTGAATTTGTTTTTCATACATCTTTTTTATAAGAAAGAAAACTTATTTGAGGATTGTAACAGACAATAAATCATTGTTGACAGATGTATTAACATTCAAAAAGCGGCTACGAATTTGAAAAACATGGAATTGTTGAAAGGCTGTCTTACAAATGCTTGGTTGTTTATGTTTACTTATTCTTCGGGCTGATGACTGTCATTGCTTTTCAAGTTTTTATATTGCATTAGGCAGTTATTGTTCGTAGGATATCTTAATATGCCCAAATGTCATCAAGAGCATTTTGCCTGTGGAAGGAAGTGTATTTTTCAGACTGTAAAATTAAAACAAGAAAATTAGAGACGATATTTGGTGACTGGTAATTTGAATTAATTGAAGTAAGATTTTTTGTCTTTTTATTACTTTTGAAATTTAATCTACAACTCCCACTAGCATGGCGTGAATACCCCTGCATATCACTTTGTCAGAATCAAGAGTGGCCATTTAGAGCTCAAGGACAACCTCCCTGCCAAATCTGAGGTTACTAAGCCAGTGCATTGCTAAGTTATGTATTCTACATGCTTCAAATGTGAAAATGTCAAAATCAATACATTGCGGACAGGACATTCTTTAGCAATTGAGAAGAAAAGCTTTTTTTGTCAAGGTCCCTGTGACCTTGACCTTTGACCCAGTGACCTAAAAATCAATAGGGGTCACCTTATAGTCATGATCAACATCCATGCCAAATATGAAGACTGTGGGTCAAAAGAATCTTAAGTTAATGGGTGGACAAACTTTTTGAAGTCAAGGTCCCTGTGACCTTGACCTTTGACCTGGTGACCTCAAAGTCATTAGGGGTCATCTACAAATCATGACTAACCTCCATGCCAAATATGAAGACTGTGGGTCAAAGGAATCTTAAGTTATTGGGCAGACAAACTTTTTGAAGTCCCTGTAACCTTGACGTCTGACCCAGTGACCTTTAAATCAATAGGGGTCACCTATAGTCATGATCAACATCCATGCCAAATATGAAAACTATGGGTCAAAGGAATCATAAGTTAATGGGTGGACAAACTTTTTAAAGTCAAAGTCCCTATGACCTTGACCTTTGATCCAGTGACCTCAAAATCAAAAGGGGTCATCTACTAATCATGCTCAACATCCATGAAGCAGACAAACTTTTTGAAGTCAAGGTCCCTGTGACCTTGACCTTTGACCTGGTGACCTCAAAATCAATAGGGGTCATCTACTAGTCATGACTAACCTTCATTCCAAATATGAAGACTATGGGTCAAACGAATCTTAAGTTATTGGGCGGACAAGCTTTTTGAAGTCAAGGCCCCTGTGACCTTGACCTTTGACCTGGTGACCTCAAAATCAATAGGGGTCATCTACTAATCATGACTAACCTCCATGCCAAATATGACGACTGTAGTTCAAAGGAATCTTAAGTTATTGGGCGGACAAGCTTTTTGAAGTCAAGGCCCCTGTGACCTTGACCTTTGACCTAGTAACCTCAAAATCAATAGGGGTCATCTACTAATCATGACTAACCTCCATGCCAAATATGAAGACTAAAGGTCAAAGGAATCTTAAGTTATTGGGCGGACAAGAAAAAACCGACCGACAGCCGGACGGACGGACAGCCGGACGGCCGGACGGACAAGCTGATTCCAGTATACCCCCCTTACAACTTTGTTGTGCGGGGGTAAAATTATTTATCATTTTCAGCTTTGCTTTTCTCTATAAAGCCCTAACAATGTCAGAATTGTCAGCAAAAATAAAATTGAGGTACCACATGGGGAAAATCTTTAAAAATTAGTCTCGTCTTTGAAAAGTGTGAAATTATATTTTGATAATATTCACTATGAAATTATCAAATAAAATGTTCACGGATAAATCAAGCATAAAATACATAATTACCATATCTTTAATACATGTCAAATTGCCATTGACTTCCCTTTTATGGATAAGAAGCACTAAGAATGTAGACAACAAGTCAAAGCTATGTCCTGCACTGTCTTATTTTTACTGCATATATAGTGTATATGATGCAATGGTTAATTAATATCTTTTTAAAACTTTGTAGGAACCTTGAAGTTAGATATTTTCAGGTACCAGTTCAAGAATAAGATACTATTGTATGTTTGGGTATACAATTGTTTTTTTTTTATTATTTAAAATTATAAATAATTTCTAGGATTTAAAAAGGAAACTGTGTAATCGAAATAGATATGCATGAACTTATATTCAAAATGAGCATCAATAAATTTTCCAGAGAGTGTTTGGTACTTTACTAGTTTTTCAAAGAAATCATATTAGTCAAATGTTTCACTAAAAACACTAGTCTTTTATGTAATATTATGTTTTGTGTATTATCCAATTTAGAAAATCTCTTGATTCATTCTTCTTCATCTTTAAACATTTTTCAACTGAATATGATGTAAAAAATAAATACCTTCTTAGTGCTATTGAACAAAAATGTCTTAGGGATTATAGATCATCTTTAGCACTCAACTGCAGAATCTTAAAGCTACTCAATAGTATTTATTTAGTTCTTCAATTTTAAATCAGTTTTCTGATTTTTTTATCTGGCAGTTGTGTTTTATTTAATTCCCGTTTATGAACCTTTAACTGTGTCAATTCTGGGCATTCCATGGCCAGTCTCAGGTTAGAAAAAAAAAGTTCTGACCAAAATAATCAAAATCAGTAATCCGTGTGATACGTCATAACTATATATTGATAGTTTTTTCTGCATTAAGAGAAAACTCATTAATTACCCAGCAATAGGTCAACTATGTCTCTTTTTTTAATTACTCAACCGAAATAAAAGAATTAAAACGTAACCAATAAATGATAATAAAAGTTGCCGCATGAGAGAGCAAGTTATGTTGTATTTTAGAAAGTTTTAAAACTAGTGTTGCTCGAAATATCGATAACCGTTACTTTTCTAAATTTAAGAATTTGTAATTTCACAGAAATAAGAAATGAAAAAGTATACCTGTCTGTTATTTATAAGCTTTTAATCTCTTTAACAGGATATTTCAAAGCGTATCGTGATGGCTGATATGTATTACCGTCTTGTCACATTTATTGTCGATGTCTGTCCACAGCCACTCAGAAAGTTATTTCACAAATATGCAGAGGCAGATTTCACTAAAGGACAACCATTCACCATCAAAGCTTACATAGCGCTTCGCCGTCAAAAACTTTCCCAAATAAAATCACTGACTCGAGATCAAAAGAATCGGCTGTTCCATGTAAGACCAATAGATATTGATGACTGGGATTCTTCTCTTCTAGTATTGTTGCTAACAGAATTGTTTGAATCTAATACCAGACCATTGCTAGGACATTTGAAACTAATCAAGGAACATAGAAATACCTTGCAACATTTTCCAAGTACAGAAAAAATAGATTTCAAACAATATAATGATATTTGGAATGACCTTCGTGATTCAACACTAGAAATTGCGAAAAATGCTGTTGGTGAAACATATAAGAATGAAATGAAAGATGAAATTGAAAAAACGTCGGTCAATAATATGCCTAACTTGGGAGACGTGTTGCGTAAATGGTATAGTGACAAAATTCTGTGCCTGGAAAGTGATGTCAAAATTTTACAAAATGAAATGTTGGATGTATCAGTTGGAACGGAGGAGGCAAACAAAATTTTAAAATCAACCTCCTGGGACAAACACACTCGAACGACAGGTAGGTATATCACTTTTTAAATCTGGAAAAAATCTCTACCTTGTTTATGTCAGTGATGTTAGGAAAGTTTTTTAACAAAATGGATCAAACGAATTTAAAGAAAGGTTTACTCTGTACATAATATAAATTTTGCTTTTACGTATTTTACGTATATAGACATTAATACACTTTTCAAACATTATAGGAGTAACTTCAAGGAGATGGAAGAGTGTAAATCCAAGGGTGAAACATATGCAAGGTAAACCTATATCACTACTCTTGTTACGTTTATACTGCAGTTAGTTTTTCTTCAAAATAGGGCGCAAATTGGGCGCAATTTATTAAAACGCTTAAAAGTTGTTACTAGAAAATGTACTTGAATAAAATGTCCAGACAACATTTGATTGTAATCGCTTAAATACTTATATGTCATAATCGCTTACTTTTGGGATTTATTGACACATCAAACTATCAAAACATTTCGGTTACTTAGGTAACAATATTATTTCGTTTTATAACATCTATTAAAGTGAAATGTTGTTGTTTAGGCACACGTGCCTAAATGTAGAATTGGATCAAACCTTTAAACTTTCGTAAGCTAACTAGACCTAATAAGGATGAAGGACAAAGTGATTGAAATCAGCAACTTTATCTAATTAGCGACGGAACTCACAAGACAACCCTTGTCATTATTACCTTGGAAGGAAGTATAAAGACATTTGGGCCGAGAGGAGTTTAACAAAATTGAAATGAAATTATGTTTTCAAAATAAATTAAAACCTTTTATTGATTGATTCGAAACTCATTTCAAAATGGACATAACACATTGTCTTGCGTTGTAAAAGGTTACATATCTAACAGAAAACTGCTTCAAATAAGTTTCTGTTTGTTTTAGTTTCCGTTCAACAACTTAATGTTAAGAATGAGATATTTTAATGAAACTTGGTGCGCTGCGAGCTTATGTAAAAATATAATTGAGAATGCTTTAAGTGGCCCTAGAGTTACGGTACTACAAATTGCATACCTTCACATGCTGATTAACATTTCTGTAAAGTTTCATGACTCAAGGTTATATTTCTACTAAGTCAAGAGCTATTATTCTACAAATACTGAAACAATCTTTAAGCAAAAGCCCATGTGCACAACTACACGTGCTGACCAACATTGCTGTAATTTTTCATGTCTCTTGGTTAAAAACTTTTTGAGCTACGTACAAAATGAAAACTGCTTATTTTATTAAGTTAAGAACAATAACTAAAAACTGAATAAATCCACTGGCGAAACCATATCTGTACCGATCAGAGTGTTGTGAACGTAATTTCAGTTTAAGACGATATATGCAAGTCTTGTACAAGTTAATGTACCTCCTTAATCACCGAACATGTCAAAAGATGGTCAATTAAAGCAATAATATGGCATACATCGAGAATGCTTTACACCAATTCACCATTTAAGCTAAAATTTCGCATCGCTACAAAACCGCAAATATATATAGAATATTTTTAGCTTTGCACTGCCTCAATTCCTTTTTTAATAAGAGAAATAGATTGGAAAATTGCATCAGTTGTTTATGTGTGCCGCCTTTCAATTCCATATCATTTCTGCATCCGCGCAGTCTGATCAAGATTCATGCCGTTCGCTTACAAACCCTATTAAAAGTAGAGAAACTGATAGCGAACAGCATGGATCCTGAACAGACTGCGCGGATCCATGCTGGTCGCAAACCCATTATGTTGGTTTTGTCATGACACGGCTCATATCTAAATATATAGTACGTTGTATATAATAATTTGTTCTATGATTATTTATAACATGAACACTGATACTAAAACTTTACAATTATAATCTCTTTTGAAGTATTTCATAATTGAAATTCAAATAAAACATCTCTATTTTTTTTTTTTTTTTTTTTTTTTTTTTTCATTTTCGATATTTGAAATACTTATGAGTATGTGCCTATTGTAGACCAATCCACTTAAACGTTAACACATATTGAAATAACACGAGGGCTAAACTCGAAGTGAGCACTTAAGGCAAAAACACCCCTAATGGGCACTATAAGGAACTGTAAAATTGACAACATAGAACAGTTATATGATCTTAAATGTCACTTGATGCAAAATTAAAAACAACATTTACCATGTGGTTTATGAGTTATGACT
>NW_026860892.1:0-12039 GCF_026571515.1 Ruditapes philippinarum
ACCCTTTATTTTCGCTTTGCATATTCAATCAGGGAGCTACATACCAGACATATCCCAGTCTGAAAACAATAAATGTAACTGTTTGATATGCATGTATCTTTAATTAATAAATTAGCTTTAATTAAAAATTATAATTGGAAGCGTTAAAAATTTTTTTCACCGATTGAACGGCTCATATAATACAGTAGATATCATACATGTAGGAATATACCTTAAATATGATCATTATGTCCCTTTATTATAAAGTTTTAACAAGTTTTATCAAATATTGCTAAATTCACCTACTTTTGCTGTGAATAACTTCACAATCTACAGGGATTGCCGTGTGAGTTTTGTTAGTAAATTGAACTTTATACAATCTCAATGTTTTCATGCATGTCCCTTCAGCGTTGATTTACCAAAGTAAATTTACCTATTTATTTGTATACCATCAGGTCATGGAGATGTGTGGCATGGGCATGCAGATATATTTATGAAAAGAAATGTAGTCAAGATAGTATCTGAAGAGAATGATTCCAATGAAAAGGATGGAAGTTCTGAACCACTGCAAAAGAAAATGAGAACTGAAAGTGTTGAAGATGATGAGAGTTCAGAGTCAGGTGAAGATTATGACAGCAGTGTTGAAAAGGAGAGAAAAAGAATGCAATAAGTGATCATGCATTGTCACAGATATTGGCGCAAACAATTGTTAATGCATTTGCAGAAGTGAGCAGTAATCAAAAGTTGTTCAGTTCCTTTATACCGTCTTTTATTGCAACTTCTAAAGTTATAAGAATAACTATGTACAACTGTAAATTGGATAGTCTGATAATGACAGATGATTTGGATATCTTCAAAGTGATCGGGCCCAAACGCGTCTTAAATTTTTTCCACTATCTTTAGTATCTGGTTTGCCTTGAATTTTGAAAATTATTTTGATAAAACTAATGACCTCTATCCTAAATTTGAAGAGGAACACATAAAGTCAAATTTTAAAGAACATGCTGGTGAAATGTTTGAGATATATAAAGAAAAGTGTACCAAACCTATGTCACGGGCAGAAATGAATGAAATTGTAGAAAAATTTAGATTGAAAAAAACAAGGTATTTCATCTTTCTTTGATGTATTAGATATAGCATTTTCACAGATTTGAAATATGGTAGACTGCTTAACCAATATTATCAGACCTTTTTTTAAGCTTGACTATTCAAAGAACAAGGAGAGCTATATTGTGCTAACCCAGGCCTCAGCTTCTTTTAAGATTTTGCATGCAAGTTGGTATCTCAATGGAAACTTCACACATTTATTTGAGAGCATAGTAGGTCATTGTTTAAGACCAATTATAGCTCTTATGTGGATTTTGACACAATTATGTCCCTTTTGAAACATAAACAATTCTACTGTTTAACTATAGCCGCACAAATCTTAACTTTGAAGACATTTACTATAGCTTGCTATAATAATAATTTATGTATGGATTGTACTCATATTTCAACATAACTCTTACGTCAGAAATTACCTTGATTTTGATGGTCAAAATATTGTATTTCACTCGATTCCACCTCAACCCCCATTATGATTGACTATTACTTTGTAATACATGAAATGATTGTCTTTATACTTGGACAAAAAATCTATCTTAAATTTTGTAAATTAGTTAAGTTCATGCAGTGTTGCTGTATAAAGCTACATGTTGATGTACACTACATACATATATATAGTAAGATATGTGAAGATTATAAAGTTTTGGCATAATTGTGGCTGCACATACTCTTAAAGAAATTTTTTTTAAGTGAAAGTAAATAATACTTAAATTGTTGGATGTTAAATCTGACTTTTTAGCTTCTACATTTGTTTTTTAACACTCTAGCGGTCACTAGGTCACACCAACCCAAATATGGAAAAACCTTGTTAACACTAGTTGACACATTTTTTACTCAATTGTCATCAAACTTGGTCAGGATGCTTGTCTAGGTAATTGCTTGGATGAGTTCGAACACGGTCATCTTGGATGAAAAACTAGGTCACAGGAGCTAAAAATAAAAAAATTCTTGCTCACACTCAAATGGCTACAGTTTTGATCCAAATATCCAGGAAATTGGTCTGAAAGTTTGTTTTGATGATTTCTAGGTCAAGTTTGAATTTGGGTCACATGGGGTGAAAAATAAAGTCACACCGCCCAAATATGGAAAAACATTGTGAACACTCTAGTGGTCACATTTTTGACTTAGTCATCGTCAAACTTTGTCAGGATGATTTTCTAAGTAATTGCTCGGATGAGTTTGAATATGGGTCATACTGGATGAAAAACTAGGTCACAGGAGCTAAAAATAGAAAAATCTTGTTAACACTCTAGTGGCTACTGTTTTGATCCATATATCCTGGAAATTGGTCTGAAATTTTGTGTTGATGATTTTTAAGCTAGGTTCAAATATGGGTCACCTGGGGTCAAATACTAGGTCACACCGCCCAAATATGGAAAAACCTTGTCAGCACTCTAGTGGTCACATTTTTGACTCAATTGTCATCAGACTTGGTCAGGATGCTTGTCTAGGTAAAACTGAGTAATTGCAGTGTCAAGGTCATTTTTGATCCAAATATCCTGGAAATTAGTCTGAAAGTTTGTTTTGATGATTTCCAGTTCAAATTTTAATATGGGTCATCTGGGGTCAAACACTAGGTCACACTGCCCAAATATGGAAAAAAAAACTTGTAAACACTCTAGTGGTCACATTTTTGACTCAATTGTCATCAAACTTGGTCAAGATGCTTGTCTAGGTTATTGCTCGGATGAGATCGATTGGTCAGGTGAGCCATTTAGGGCCATCTAGCCCTCTTGTTTACTATTTTCTATAATTTTCTTTTTAGAGATTTATGTAAAATTAGCCAATACTTACTTTATTATTGTTGTTTACCCACCTTGTCTATTTCATATATAAAATGTAAAACAAAGGTATAAAAAGATTATTTATTTATTTACAACCAAAATAGATATATTTACCAGGAAAATAAGAATTGATTACATTAAAATAAAATCACTGACCTATTTATTGTTGTTTTTTTAGCTCAGCTGAGCACAACGTGCTCAAGGGTGAGTTTCTGTGATCACTGCGTTTATCGTGCATTAGTGCCGCTTTGCTGTACTTCAAAAATGTGGTAAAAACTCTTAAAACAACAACTCCTCATACACACCAATAGGCCAATATTATTTAAACTAAGCAGGAATGTTCTTGCATGTAACCAATTTGTTCAAAAGAATTCCATTCATTCCATGCTTAAATTCTGATTGCCATGGCAACCGAAAGAAAAACGAAAAAGCTAAAGCTATGATATTTGGCATGAAACATCTTCTAGTAGATGTCTACCAAGTTTGTTCAAATATAATCCCTCTAGAGGTTCAAAATTGGCCCTGTCCCAGGGGGGTCATTGGTTTTGTATGTAGTAAAACTAAAAAATCTTCTTGCAAAAATCCAAAGGCCCTAGAGCTTAGATATTTGGCATGGAACATCTTCTAGTGAATGTCTACCAAGTTTGTTCAAACAAAAGCCAGGGTAAAAATTGACCCTGCCCCAGAGGTCATTGATTTTTGTTATTTGTATCAGATACTAGGTAAATCGTGAAGAACCTTGTTTGCTTTAATTTTGAAAAGGGCTGTAATTGATCGGACAATTTAACATTGAAATAGCCTATAAGTAGTATGAAGTTCCTTCCCGTTACGCTATTTTCCCTGTTAAACGAAGGCAATATTGACCAGAGACTTTAGAAGCTTTTCGTTAGTTTCCGTAATTTATTACTATTTACTAATTGATATACTGCAGTAGCGTATTTTAATACACCTGTTAAAATCGATTAATTCTTGTGAGTGATACAGCTTTAATTTGAATCAAGTTGACCTCTGGTTATATCAGCTTATCTCGTGGGTTTTAAATTTTTAGACTTCTGATTGGATTAATTCAAATTTGTGTCATTGAATTTGATAAGATGTTTAACTACCTATATATAGGTTGTTTTGCTCTTGCTCGCAATTCTGTTACTTATTTTGTAGTTGTGAACACGTTTCAAGTCTTTTTTGCCCACCCACCCTAGCCCATATGGGTTAGCAATAAGTTTTATTGCATTTAGTTATATTAGTACTGCGTCTTGGTAATTTAAATATTTATAATGATTAGTAATTCTTTGTTGATTGATTAATATATCATTCTATAGTTTATTAGTGTTGACCAATTTTGCAGTTATCTAGTTATAATTCGTGAATATTCAGATTCTCAGGTCAATATTGCCAAACAAGATGTTTTAAGATGCAATATAACTAGTTCAAACGGAAGGAGGAGCAGCATGTTATTACAGTAATCGAATAAATACCAAAAGAAAGCGAAACGACATTTATTAGACGCCGCGTACACGCGGCGTGTAGTAGATATACATTTGTCCATACAGCAATGGGGAAAATTTTAGACTTTTGTGTATGTTTTGTTTTGTTTTAACAAAATCACATTGTTTTCAAATTTGCTAATAAAATAGCCTTTTTGATGTACAACATGTCACATTAGAATAAACGTTTATCTGAAGTGTTAGTGCCATGTTTGAATATCATGATCTAATTTCATCTACATTATAAATAACATGCCAATGAACCAGTCTATAGTCGATCACGACTGATGCAGTGTCACTCACTTCATTTGCTCCGCCTCTGTTGAAGTTCGGCTCCACCTTAAATTTTCGCCACATTTATTATGATGCTGCGTATGCTAGCATTGAATCTGGAAGGGAACAAAGACAACTTTGATCAATCAATATCATTCGATCATTATGCAATTCGTACCAATATTATTCTCGGCACATATTGTCTTAAATTTATTTTAAGTATACTAATCATTTCAATTTTACTTGTTATCCAATTTATTTTGCTTCGACCAGACGTTTCAGTCTTTGTCGCAACAGACAAACATTTCAGAATTCCAGACATGGCATTACTTTGTGAATTTATGCATTAGGTTCAACTTTTTCACAAAAATAAGCAACTTAATAAGTCATTTAACAACTATACCAAGAACATTCAGAATCAAAGCACAGAAGGCGCTGAATTTGTTTGGGTCTCATAATGTCAGAAAGGTGAAGGTTGTGAGATTATAAAACAATTTGTTTTTGTATAGTGCCACCAATGCTTTCCAGCGTTTTAATTTTAGTAGATTGGCTATAAGACTAATTGCAACACTGATATTCGATCCAATGTTTATTTGACTTAAACAATTTGAAAAAAAAATGAGTTGCCTTAACTGGGATTTGAACTCCAGACCTCTCACTTCCTAAGCGAGCGTGCAAACCCCTCGGCCGCGTTGAATTTACATGTTAATGGTCTGAAGATAACCATATTATTCTAGTTAGGGTTTGTAACGACGCTAACTGTTGTTTAACACTTGTGTAAATAACCATGGCGCTTACTATAAGCATGTATATCTATAAATAATAAAGCAATATTAGAAATCTTCGACCATTCGGGAATTATTTTGCTTGAAAATTAATCCGCCTGTCATGTGACCATATTTACGCAGTGATCTCCCCTAAATTGTTCGGCCTAAGTCTTACATATAAAGGGAAGTAACCGCTTCAAAAAGCGGACTACTTTCGGCACTTGCAATTAACAGCATTAGAGTCTGAAATTTCGCTACCATTATTTGTTTGGTCTGACGCCCCAAACAAATAAAAACTGATTTGTGCTTCGGATATTCAACTGTTAACATATTTGCAATTTTGTTACTAAACTTTGCTCCATTTAACGACACAAATATTTTATTTTCTGTCGTCTGCTACTACATTTAGTTACTAAGTCTTGTTTACCTCTACTTCGTTTGTCTATGCGTGAAATAAGTCACGACTCAGTTTCATCACACAAAGTCTCCCTTCTCTTAAGAAGAAAGAATGCGGAAGATAAAGAGTTTATGTACAGTATCTGTCCAATTTCAAATGTTTTTTTGTCTTAAATAGGACACACTAAAATATAAAACTAAAATTGGGTTGAATTTCGAAGTAAGATGAGCATTTATTATATTGTCATGGAAATGCCACAGTAACATTTGCGGTGCGCTTGCTTGCATATAATGGCATTATAACGACTGGCGTGTGCGTTGGTGCGCTCTTGTAAGGACCAGCAACTGAGGACATTTGTCAGGAATAACAGCAACGAGTGAGGACATGACCGACAATTGAGCCCATTCTCAATTGACAAAAATATTTTATACTCTAAAAATGCTTAGTTTTTGCTAAAACATGTAAAAAAATGGTAATCGAGTTATGTCCTCGATTGGGTGTGTCGGGGTTGTGCGTCGACCTAAAAAAAATAGCCATTTTTGAACTTCCCACTCGGCGAATTATTGTGTCCTCAATTGTTGGTCAGATATGACGAAACTGGAATACTGCATTTCTATTGGTTGAAATTAATGCCAAAAAATGAGAAATATTATTTAAGCTGTTAATTAGTAGATGTAGACCCTTTAAGAAATATTTAAAATCCACTATGAATTTATAAACAGGTAAAATTTGTAAAGGTTATCTGCTTACTTACCGGAAGTCATTAAAGGAAATTTGGAATCGGACATTTTTACTGCGTGGTACAGTACAGGAATGCGGAAGCAGAAAAAGGTAAAAGAATCTAAATTTTGATGCTATATTACTTCTCATAATTCATTGCAGCTTAATAGGCTTTACAGTTGTACTATTTGTTTTTCTATACTGTTTAGTCCTAAAGTTTAGACAGCCTCAATTGATCATAGTACATGTACAGAAATCAACTCGTACCCAAACCATTTCGTTTTATCATGCCTGTTGAAAGGACTGATTAAAAATTCTTTAAATAAGAAAAAAATATTAAATCTAATAAAATTGAAATAAAAAACAACAAGAATTGTGAATGTTACCGCAGGGGATAGGTAAATTTTTAATTGTCACTTATTTTCGCGATGCCGCTTTTTATTAAATAAAAATTGGAAGCTATGTTTTGTTAAAATGTGTGTATAAAACACTAAAAATGAGTTGATGAATGAAAACTACTGAAGGTATTGTTTACACAATTTGAACGAAGATATCTGCCAGTATGTGTTAGTTAGTCAGGGCTTTTTTTCCTTCTATAGCAGGGGCCGGTATAGGGCTGCTTCCCCAAAGAAAAATTCTTTAAAATCATGCAGTTTTCCCCAAAAATTGAATTTACATCAAGTTTTTTCTTCCCCTTTTGCAAATATACCGTGTATTTTTTCCCCAAAATTAAGGGCTGGGCTGCTTTCCCAACCTGTGAAAAAAAAGCCCTGTTAGTTCTACATAAAATAGATCTATATATATATAAGGAATATTTTCTATTAGGGGTTTATTTTTTTAGTTCTACATAAAAATGATATAAGCTAGGAATATTTCTAAGAGGTATATGTAGTAGAGTGAATAAGGAAGAAAAAACCCAGCTTAATGGTCTGTTGATGTAGGGTTTAAGAAATTATATTTCAAATCTTTCTTGTACAGTACACAGGTTTCCAATTTTGGTACATGAATTACCATTTTCCTTAAGCCTGTTCAATATTCAAACTCTGACACCCCCTCCCCTTTCCCACTCTACTCTGCTTATTCATCATATATTAAACTGCATAAGGTCTCAACCCGGTACGGAATTAGACCCAGCCCGTTGTAGTCTAGAAAGTAGTTCTTTTAAATTTTGAAATGGCCTATTTCAAGTCATCTTAATTGATACTGGTTATATTTTAAGTATATCTTTAGTAATTGTGTACATAAAGTTTCATTTCTTAGTACTTTAAAGGTTGTTTTTGATGTATTTTTGCAGGATTTCATGTCTGGGTGGAAGGTTTCAGGAAGTACTATGCACAAGAATACACACCAGTTACTATTTGGAATATTCTTATAGTGATTACAGAAATTAAAAGCTGCAGAAAAACTCCAAGGGCTAATGTATTATTTTTTTGTGCTAAATTTACTTGGACTGCATTGGTGTTTAAAGAAATGGTCATGATATTTCGGTACCGGATTTGCTTTGTCCAGAATTTAGCCTTAAATGTGATGGATTTACTATAGGATATATATTACGAAAATTCAGTGGGCCGTCTCCTAAATATAAGAAATGAGAAAATGGGAAGTGGTTGATGGATATGGATGAAACTTTGCATCAGTCTTGTGTTTATGAATAGAAGTCAGGAAAATAAATGATAACTGACAGGTTTGACAATTTTAAATTTTATTTCAAAATTTAAATTTTGACATTTTAAATTGGGACATATGTTGTTATTGTTATCTCCCCTTCAAATGTAGATGTCTGCTACTGTGTCAGTAAGCAGGGAGAAGGGTACAGAGCTTTTGCATGAAAGATTAACCACCTTTTATTAAATTAAAACTGTAAAAATGAATTTAAAATTAAAAAATGAAATTTAAATTTTGTAAAAAGCAGTTTATTAATTGATAAATCTTATTTTTGCACCCTGTGTTTAGCAATATACTATAAATCTAGCTTATTTTTATAAGATTTATATAAAAAATGATAAATTTTAGAGAAATGCATCTTAAATTATGGATAAACTATGCATTGCAAAGGAATTGGGGAGTGTGTGGTTTCAGATTGGTTACATTGGTAAAAAAGTGAATGACAAGCTCATTCCCAGAGATCTTAGGGGCCCAAGAAGCACCGGCCATTGGGATTTCGAACAAGCACCATAGAAGCCTATTGCTCATATGGACCACACATTATATGTTTTGATGTTTTAGCAAAGGATTGATGCTGTAGTAATCAGTATGTAAATATTCACTATTGTCTTGTATTTCAATGAAGCAGAACTGACAATTGAACAGGACAAATGTGATTTATATTTTGGAATATAGGCATTTTTCAGTGTACATGTAGTGAAACTTGGTGTTTTGCTGTGTTGCAGAATGTATTTGCTATTTATATATACACATTTTCTAGTTATTAAACAGTGTACTTTATGGATAATTGGCTCATTTAGAATAACACAGCTGATATGATTGTTGTTGTTGTTGTTGTAGCTGCTACAGCAGTTAAATTAGGTTAGGTTTACAATGTCTAAACTGCTATTTTCATACAGGCATGCATTTTTCAGCACACAATATTTATATATGTTCTCCAGTGTGAATTAGCAAATCTAGCCATTGATTAATTAAGACATTATTTTCTTTCTTTTTCAGACATCAGAATTACAGCATAAATGCCTCTGCTCTTATAATTTTCTTAGGCATGTACTAGTGTTGCATACTTTTTCAGACTGTGCATTTACCAAAGCCTGGGTTTGAGTACAGGACCTTACCTTATCCTGGTAAAGATCTATGGAAGGACTCCTTCAGCTCAGTTTGGCAGCAGCTTTGTCAGGACACATTGAGATGGTAATTACTTATGTCTAGTTTGAAACTTCAGCTATTGACAGTAGCGACTCCCAATGCTCGGGCAATATTTGGTAGTTATTTTGAATGTACTGTGAAATCATCATTTATTCGTGGGGCACGAATTTTCGTGGTCATTCGTGGATAGGTCAATCCACGAATTTAAGACCCGACGAAATTTATCCCAACAAAATGTCTCTGTTCCATATATCTCAACATGCGTCGGCGCTTTTCCGGCCGATATTTGTGGTATGAATGTATATTCTAATCAGGTCAGTGACAAATTAAATCCATAAATAGTTTAATTTTGCAATATTTAAGACACTTGAAAAGAAAAATCGATTGTATGTCTTCAGTTTGCTGTCACAAATGTTCGTCGCATGTAAACATCAGGGGACTACTTGATCGTTGTAGGCTACTTGATTGTGTTAGCCAGAATACGTGACATAATCGAGTAAATATGGGAACCAAGTGCATTAATTATCCCCGATAAAACTTTTAACGACTAGTGTTTATATGATCCATTTAAATATATTTTTTTCAATATGTTTTTGTGTGACTGCTATTCCGAAAAATATCAAAGAAGCCGTCGTCTTTACACTAGATGCACACATACATGTATGTAACTGTATTGAGCCATTTACTGGTATTAATTTATATGCATATAAATTTACACAGTCGATGTGATGTAGTGTGTAGTTTTGGACTAATTCGGGGTGTTAACTTTTTTACTGGCTGGTTAAAAATTGGCAGATGTCGTATAATTTATGCGATGTTTACATTGGCGAATTATAGGGGCATATAATGGAGCTGCATATCATGTCACACAAAGGTGTTAATTGCAGTCAATTATCGGCAGTAATTGTGTTACTGCCAGAGGCCAGGATTAAATTTATTGACAAGAGCTGTGTTATATACACGGGGTAAGTAAAACAGCGCGGTGATTAAGTGAAAGATTACTTTCCATTACTTATTTTTTTTTTACAAGAAAATGAAAATCCACGAATTTAAGAACCCACGAAAATGCCTGTTTTGGTAAAACCACGAAATTTCATGCCCACGAATACAAATGATTTCACAGTATATCAGGAGAAAATTTCTCTAATTCTGACTATATTAAGACTTCTCAATGATTCAAAGTGGGAGACGGTATGTGTCATCTTTTTTAAGCCTTATTTGTGTGAGAGTTGGCTAATCTTACTTTGTCAGAAGACATAGCCCATGGTGATATGGTAACCTCTTTGCTAACCTTAAGATTACCTCTGTTTGTCTTTATTGATATCTTAAGCAAACAATGTATTGTGTGTATGTTGGTTCTTTACTTTATTTACCATGGTATATAGGTAAAAATCATAATCAGTAAGTTTTATTACAATATTGAAGGAAAGAGTTATGAAAAAAGCACATTTAATTGTGATTTCTTGTATTTTAACCCAAAATTTCATGCTCTCATTTAAAGAAATGGAGTTTCTATTACAATTTTTAAGCAATAAGGTCTTATTCTTTCATAAAAATAACTGTATGACATTAGCCGGTAACATATAACTTTATTCGAAGAAAATCCATTCACAGAATCAAAAGATATGACAGACTTTGTAATATAAATTTTTGCGTAAAATTCTATTGGCCGAGCCTGAATTTTTGCATGAAGGTTCATATTTAAGAAATTGTACTGCGTTAATATAATTTGTTAGAGACATGTCAAACCTATATGATTGTACTTGTATAACACTAAATTACTAGGAAATGAGTATAAAGTTTGGCTTAACTTAAATTTTGGATTCATTTAGGTCTCAACCCGGTACGGAATTAGACCCAGCCCGTTGTAGTCTAGAAAGAAGTTCTTTTAAATTTTGAAATGGCCTATTTCAAGTCATCTTAATTGATACTGGTTATATTTTAAGTATATCTTTAGTAATTGTGTACATAAAGTTTCATTTCTGAGTACTTTAAAGGTTGTTTTTGATGTATTTTTGCAGGATTTCATTTCTGGGTGGAAGGTTTCAGGAAGTACTATGCACAAGAATACACACCAGTTACTATTTGGAATATTCTTATAGTGATTACAGAAATTAAAAGCTGCAGAAAAACTCCAAGGGCTAATGTATTATTTTTTTTGTGCTAAATTTACTTGGACTGCATTGGTGTTTAAAGAAATGGTCTTGATATTTCGGTACCGGATTTGCTTTGTCCAGAATTTAGCCTTAAATGTGATGGATTTACTATAGGATATATATTACGAAAATTCAGTGGGCCGTCTCCATAAATGCAGCAAAGACCGGGAATTTAAGGTACGGGAATTAGTCTGTCCGGAAAAGGGGAGGTAAATAAAAAAAATGTAAACAGAAGTATATTTTTACAGAATCGGTGTGTATAGGTTGTATAAGATATATAGCTACTGTGCAGGAGTAACTGTGAATTTAAGTGCAGCTGTACAAAGGTTGATGGAGGATTATTCGATGGAGGATTATTGTTACTCTCTGTTTACTACACAGAGGTTCTGTTTACTACACAGAGGTTTGCCTACATATGCGGTGAAGATTAACAACAACAACAATGGCGGTCTGAGCACAGAATAATATTTCTGCCTCTTGAAAGTTGATGAGTTTTCGATTTACAAGTGTTTGGAAGGCCATTAAGTTTGACTAAATCAGATTTAACATTTACTTTCTGGT
>NW_026860893.1:0-6069 GCF_026571515.1 Ruditapes philippinarum
TATACAATTTATAATTATGCATTTTCCTTGTTTAATTTGAAATTAGATATCATTTTATTCAAATATACTCTGTAATTATATATGCATAAACGTGTTGATCATAATTGTAATCATCCAGGTACGATAACAATAGACATTAACCTTTTTCTAAAAATTTGGTTTGAAAATATTTTAATTACTTAATACTTTAATACATCATCGGTTGAACGAGTTTGAAAAAACAAATTAAATCAGTCATCAGTTTAGAGATCAAAATTTCTTAGCTTCCTGCCAGATTTTATTATTTTGACAATTTTGAAAACAAACATATGATAATTTAGGGTTAAACAGACAGTATATTTGTATTTCAACGTTAATAACAAGACTTCATTTTATATTCGGAACATGGCGTCACAAAAACTAGGGGACATGCACTTAATGGATATATGTCATGCAGGAGTATGGACATCCTAATGAACACAGACAATTACGTCATCAATTTAAGAACGGATGTGGTTTATTAACATCTCAGATATCTTGAAATCTAAAGCGACATACAAATAAACATTTAAAAACCAATAATATAATAATTGTTATGATTTCAGACAGGTGTTAACTTTATAGATTACATTCTTTATCTTAATATGTTAACGCTGAGTACATGTTTGGAATTTCCATATCATGTCTTTATAATGATAATTGATTAAGCATATGCGGTATAGATAAAAGGTTTATACCAGAAAGGAAACATATTGTACACTCTGATACATTCATTTGGATTTATCAATCTGGTATTTACGACTTATATTTTATATTAGCATTGAAACGATGACTTAATTATTTTTAATATTTTATTTAACACAATATTTTAAGAGACTGCTTTTAATCTGTCATCTAAATTAAATACGGTTATCTTATTATATAACCGTATATCGATTTGTTTACCAGTTTTAAATGCGGTTTAGGAGTGTTAAGTTTCAAATAATTATGCTTTAACGTTCAACAAAAGTATAATTACATTAAGGTTTGTAAATGCTTGCAGGCATGTGTGACGAACATGAATAGCGATTGTTTGTTTGTTTGTGTTTATTTGTTTATTTTGTTATTAGAACAATATTATTCAAGCTATTGTTATATTTGCACATGAATCAATGTGGTGTTCATTATAAACATTTTAGTATATACTGA
Organism: Ruditapes philippinarum; assembly: GCF_026571515.1. Taxonomy (NCBI): domain Eukaryota; kingdom Metazoa; phylum Mollusca; class Bivalvia; order Venerida; family Veneridae; genus Ruditapes; species Ruditapes philippinarum. Next base: position 1,168 of record NW_026860893.1, read on the forward strand.
TGCTTTACGTGTTTAAGATATATGACAAGGTATTCATTTTGACAGTTTTGACACTGTTAGATGTTAAGTATAACAATAAATGAATAACAAATATTATTTTGTTATCATATTTTGTAAGCATTGTTTCTTTGAAAAACATTACTATTTTGTATTTATTTATAAGTAAACAATAATAATCTGTAGGTCTTCGTCAAGGGGAAGTTATGTCCCCTCTTTTATTTTCACTTTTTGTTGAAGACCTTGAATTATATCTTCAGTCTGAAATTGAAGCAGGTCTTACTTTAGATGATATAGTTTTAATTCTTTTATTATTTGCTGATGATATGGCTATCATAGGTAAAAGTCCAGATGAAATACAAACTCTTTTGAATCTCTTATTGTCTTATTGTAACACTTGGGGCCTTAAAGTTAATACTTCAAAAACAAAAATAATGGTATTTCGAAAAAGGGGTGCACTTTTAGCCTCTGAGCATTGGACCTATGATGGCCAAGAAATCAAAGCTGTTAATGATTTCAATTATCTAGGTACTGTTTTTAATTATACTGGTAAATTTATTCTAAATCAAGAACATTTAATTGGAAAAGCTTTAAAATCAATGAATATGCTGTTATGTAAATGCAAAGAGTATGATTTTAGTCCAAAAACATTATGTCAATTGTTTGATGCCTTCGTTTCACCAATACTAAATTATTCATGTGAAATTTGGGGTTATTCTAAATCTAAGGAAATGGAAAGAATACATTTAAAATTTTGTAAAAGATTGTTAAAAGTTAGATTAAATACTTGTAATACTAGTGTATATGGTGAACTTGGCAGATATCCATTATATATTCATAGATATGTGAGAATTATTAAGTTCTGGTTAAAACTTGTAAATACAGACAATATAATATTAAAAACAGTTTACACTCAGGCACTTGAAGATAGCAAAAAAGGGAAGACAAATTGGGTTTCTAATGTTAAAAATATCTTAAATAATTATGGGTTTTCATATATTTTTGATAATTGTGACAATATAGACAAGGTTATGTTTTTATCTGAATTTAAATGTCGTCTTATTGATTCCTTCAAGCAAGAATGGTTCAGTAATCTTGAAAAAAGTCCTGTTTTATGTATATATAGAAATGTTAAATCTTGTTTTGAATATGAATGTTATTTAAATATACTACCTAGGTGTTTTAGATTTTATTTTTGTAGATTAAGAATGAATGGCCTTCCTTTAAGAATTCAAACAGGTAGATTTAGTAGAAATAGAATCCCTCGTGAAGAAAGATATTGTTTGTTTTGCAATGATTTAGATATTGAGGATGAGTACCATTTTATCTGTATATGTAAATGCTATGATGTTATAAGAAAACAATACTTAAAAGCCTACTATTACAGAAATCCATCAGTTTACAAATTTACTCAACTGTTAAACTCACAAAATAAAAATGAGCTTATACGTTTATCCAAATTTGTTAAAGAAGCTCTTTCCATTAGGTATGTACTTTCAAATGCTACTGTCTGATTACAATTAATGTTCATTCTCCAAATGTTTTGTTTTGATTCCAAAAATATCCATAAAAGCGTCTTATTTAATTATAAAAGTAGATAGTAAATACACATTTTTCCATAGCTACATGTTTGTTTGTTTGTTTGTTTGATTGATTGATTGATTGATTGCATGTTTGTTTGTTTGTTGTTATGAAACTATTGTATACGTAATTTGTGATATCCATATTTTGTTTGTTAATTTTCATGCAGCGATTACATATGTGAATATAATGTATTGTAGATGATGTACTTTGTACAAGTCTTAATAAAATATCTGTTCTGTTCTGTTCTGTTCTTAAACACTTTTCAGAGTGCTCGTTCATTAGTTTCTTTTTTCGGGGGTTTCATATTGTGACAACCGAGTGCGTGTTTTTATTTTTGACTACGATACAAAAGAGAAAGAACATCAAAACACTCGGAAATCTGATTTTTACTCGGGGGCTTTGTCCCCTCGTATAAATCAGATAGCCTCGTATGTCGATGTCTTTTCTATTGCCTTTCATTATACAATGCCAATGAAATAGAATGCATGTTTGTATTTCTTAATGAACTTGTCTAAAGAATAAACGAAAATAAAACATAATTTATAATATTCACAAAAGACTAGTGTTAATAAATAAACGCAAATAACATATTAACTGATTGAAAATGAATTATTGTTAACAAAATCAAACCTGGGCCAAATTATTTAACAGCCTTTATTAATTAAAAAGATTAGTGGGAAAAGAGAGATTTTATGAGAAAACTGAAAACCAAATAACGAAGATAAAATTTTAAAAAAAAGTGTTTTAAGGAGTCATTTCCTGAGCGACAATAAAAGATGGGTCATGTTGAGTTTCCTAAAACCAGCTTATTAATAAGTTATAAACCATAACGCAAACACTCAGTAACAAAATGGAACATTTAAACGCAGAAATAAAAAGGACAATAAGACAGATGTGTCGTTGTACATTAATGAATAATCAACTACATGTACGTTATATTCGTCATTTTTGTCTGAAATATCAAAACAAATACATTTTTATAATTCACACATACACCCTTAATTTTAAATTGAATATTTCTTACTTCATGACATAAGACATCCTGCTTCTTATTTTAATCCTGTTTTTTTGTTTTTTTGTTGTTGTTTTTTTGTCAAGTTTTAAAACTCCTCAATGTTTTTTTCAAAATAAGGATTAAAATTGGGATAAAAAATTGTTAAAATATTTTTTTTCAAACTTATTGTTCATAGATCTGAGACGATTTAACATGACCTTCAATTTTGGCGCATAAGAAAGGTACCACCTCCTATTCACAAAGAGACATGGTTCTTTCAAAGTATAGATCTTATACAGAAGTCATTAACCTTATGGCCGTGTCGGCTATTTCTCGACATCGATGAAGTGGCACAGTGTGGTTTCTTTTACAATCCTTGTAAGTAAATATTTGATGATATAGTTCAAAACTTAAATGAAATTGATTTGCAAGATTGTTTAGATTTATAAGATGGCAATGTGGTTAAATATACTAATTTTTAAAATGCGCATCTCTTCTTTTTCTTCTGGTTTTATTTTTTGCATGACATAACAACACAAGTGAACAACTTAAAATATCGTGAAACGAGTTAATTAGCCATGAGTAAAAGATACAAATAAAATACAAAAAAGAAACGTAAATTTGAAAAAAGATGAGCGCAATAAAAGGAGGAATAATATTATAAATAAAGAACAGTGTAATGAATAAATTCAAAAGATTGATATATAAATAAATTATGCTATGTCACAGGAACGATTCACTAACTTGTGGATTACGAAAGAACAGTGTATTAAATATAAGTAGTATATGCTATCTGTATCACTAACTTGTGGTAAGGCCAAACACAGCTGGTCGAGGAAACGAGATATTAGGCCGAAATAGTTAATAAATTGTTACAACGGCATAACTGGTGTGTACTGTTATTTTTTTTATTATACAATTCTTTTTATGGCGCTTCTTTGTTTTCAAATACAATGATTTTTTTTAATTTACGCTTATCCTATTTTTTTCGTTTGCACGTCTTGTGGTAACTCGTTAGTTTGACAAACTAGCTTTAAAGTTATTCCCTATGTGTCGTCGTGAAAAACATACGTATTCAGGCATGAAAAACATACGTATATTTGAAAATTTCCCTCAGAGTGAATGGCGGCGCATGTATGTAATCATTGCTAAACGATTTTTACCATTTTTTAATATTAGCCAGAATATTTTATTTCTATTACAGAGATATTCATTTTTGCAAATCTTTCAAGAATCTAAAATAATAGAAACAACAAAATTCTACCATTATACAATGATATAGAAAATACTCTAAACACTTGAAAGTTACACAATGACAACAATTGGAATCCCAAAACTGCACAGGAATTTAGCAGCTTTTGGCACATTTTATTATAATTCATACATTCTTTAAGAATACAACATTCTGAGGACAAACAAACGATTATACAACTGGTCTGACCTTACATACTATTTTAGGAACATTAAAATACGGTTTGCTTTTAAAGCAGATATCATTGTACTGCCGTGAAATCTAAATTTATTCGCAGCATTGTTTAGTTTATTTATAAACAGTGCACTGCAATAAATGTTTTCACTATTTTTTGTTCACATTGAGGATGAAGGCGATGAGGCAAACCAATCATTGTACTGCCATAAAATCTAAAAATGAAATATGAATTATACGCAGTATTGTTTATTTCATTAATAAACAATATATAGTCAGTTCAATGAAAACAAACAAACGCTTTTCTTTAGATTTCGACGTTGAGTCTTCTACAGATTGTTTGATTTTTTTTTATTAATAAACAATGTAATACAATAAATATTTTTACTATCCTTCACATTGAAGTTGAAGGCGATGAGGCGAACCAACTGCGATGTGCGTTTTGCAAATGTACTATTGCTTACTGGAATCGTAAAACAAATCCCTGGATCGAGCATGCGATAGGCCAGCCATTCTGTATCCATTTGATGGCGTGTAAAGGCATGGAGTTTATCTTCCGTGCAATCCAAAATGACGAGATGATCAATGAAGAGGTTTGTATGATATAACAATATGTAACATCGCATTATGAATTGATATGTAATATCCAAATGATACATCCATATTTCTTTTAATAAAATATTAGATATTTAATTATAGTAGACAATTATTTGAGTATGAATCAATGAGTCGCAGATAGACATTATTAATGTCAATTATTTAAAAGCAAGGAAACCATTTTTACCTGTATTGTTTAGTTGTGCCGTTAAGTTAGTTTGTCGTGTTTCATATGCTAAATATTTCTAATAAGTTTGTTATTTTAGACAGGGGATGGTTGTTTCTCAAAGATATACCAGACAGG
>NW_026860894.1:0-109763 GCF_026571515.1 Ruditapes philippinarum
TTTGACTTCTGTAGATGAAAAGTGTTGAAAAACTTTTTACCGAATACAAAAACACCAGACTGTATGAACAATTGTTTTAAAATTGTTTAAATAATAACCATAAAACGTCTGTGTCTGTTTAGCAGTAAATTGCGATTTTTACAAGTTGATCATCAGAGTTACTCCCCTTTTGTTAGATGCGATTGGGTCACCTGACTGTGCTGAACGTTTTAATGAACCGTAAACTTTTGATGAAAAAATAATAAAGTGAAAGTAAAGTGCTGTTGTTTCTGTTACAGTTATGCGTTTATCTAGTTAGATATTATCTAAATCAGTATATTTGCTCCGAGCACTGGTCTACGCATAAATGGTCTTACATCTGGTATATATTTCCACTTCACAAACAACAAGATACCATTCGTCAACGTTCTGTGGTTTTGGTCGTCTAAGTGTTATATACCGACCGAGTATTCCTTGTGGTAACGTCACTATTACATCACTGGCATTCTCTGATGTAAATTTACCGAGCACAGGGTTGTTAGTACCATTTGCAAATATTTCCAACCCAGTTACATGTCTGTTGTCTGGGAATAAAAGAAAACATATTGAAGACTAAACGACATATGACAGTATGACCTTTGGGATTTCAAAGCAATATGTTCGTATAGCAAAACAGTATACATAATAAATATAGTATAATACAAACAAAATTAGAACAACGGAGACGGTTTACAATCCTTTGCAGGTTGAGACATCTTGATATCTAACTTAAAAAAACGCCTCCGTGGTCGAGGGGTTAGAGTCGATGACTTCTGATCCAGTTACTTCTCTGGCGTGGGTTCGATCCCCGGGAGATGCTTCGGTAGTTTAGCGCGAAGGAACGTAGCCTAGTACTGGTGTAACTCTCCATGAACGATGGTTAGGAAACTACCCGCCTATATGACTGAAATACTGTTGGGAAAAGGCGTAAAATGAAACAAACAAACAAACAAAAAAATACAAAAAAATACAGTACTACTGAATTCCGTATTCATAATATCATTTTCGAAAAGAATCTTATTGTTTTATGACATAAAATTGCGGTTTATATCATCGAACTTTGGATTCAACGCGCGAGGCGTGCCTCAGCGTTACACTTGTACATCTGACAAACAACCACAAGTTCGGATCATAAAAAAATGAATTTAAATGATATCTTAAAGTAATATTTTATAGTGAAAGACAATGATAAACTTAAAATAAAGAACGAAGTAGCAGAGTTGTATCAATTTGGATAACAATAGCAGATGGTACTTTATTTGTTATATCTAAGAGTTACAATTTGCAATAATTTGTATGTTTTATATTCAATTATTGTCTCAAAGGATAAAAGTCCTAAAGTAGGATGTAGTGTGTTTGCATTAAAGGGATATTTAGGCAAAATAATGACAAAAATATTAAAATGATATTATGTACTCAAATCACGCTAAAATGACATTTCTTGAAGTTTCAGTATGAATTCCTGTTTAAATTCTATATATTTTGGGTTTGAAGCGTAAATATATCTATATAGGTTGAACAAAATTTAGACCCGAATATAATCACCAAATAGGTTTAAAACAAGTCACGTGACTTGAACAAACCCTTGAAGTTACAATAACAGATATTGTGGATATTGTATGGTTGAAACAAGTCTAAGTCATTCATTTGACATGTTCTTTAACGTTTCCAGAGTTCAATTTGAAAACTATTGTGAAATCCTAGCGCTCTAACCTGACCCACGCGGGTCAAGTTAGGGAACCACCATTTTATTCTTTATAGGGAGAAAAGTTTTGTTCCTTTGACTGTCTAATATATTCATTTTGAGGGCATTTACAGAATAATGAATGAAAAAATCAAAACTAAGAAATGAAAATTTTGCCTGCGTCTCCCTTTAAATTATTGGTTGCTATAATACAGAAAATAATAAAACATTATCTAAGCTTTGCCTATGAACTTACCGTCATACGCCGATAATTAAAGCGATTACATGGCACACATGGTTTCAATCTAAGTAAACTGAAGATCCATATACGAAAGGATTTGGTAAAATTCTAGATTTTTCCTATTCCTAGTTATTTGAAAGGAAGATAATATTTCTAGTTAAAATATTTTGTTTTTAATTTTAGTTCTTTCTATGTTGAATGCTGTAGAAAATGATTGCATTGAAAGGAATTCAAGAGGTGTCATCCTGCCATCACTGGGGTAAAAACAAAACATTTAAGAATACTGAGTGAACATTTATATAAAAAATCGCGTTCTTTTATGCAGGAATTAATTCGAAACACGTGTAAGTCAGTTTTCGGAAAATACGAAATTCGTGACGTTTTCTGGTTTAGCGATGCAATCATATCACAAGATAGTAGTCGTTTTGGTAGACATAAAACAGACACATTTTGTAAAATTTGACGACATTCCCAAATAACCTAAAATTTGAGTATTTCACTGATATTAAAGTGCGCTTTAAATTTCACTTGAGTCAACTCATTTTAAGTCTCAACGTGAAGTCAAAAACAAAACCTCACAAATTGAATATAAGTCAAATCGGACATACTGAAGTATATCTAGTATGATAACACAATTTATAATGTAAAACATAAAAATAAATAATGGCCCGGGGACATATAAATAAATTCTGTAAATTAAAAGTTGCCGTCATCAATTTCAATATAAATGGGGTATTCTCTAAACTTCAAAAAACAGTATCTTTTTGAAACATACTTCTTTTCTTCTCATGACATTCCGCACCCCACCAACATTGTTCGGACATTAATACATGTACAATTACTATTTTCATTTTTTTATCTTTCTTAAACAAAGACAATGACAATTAACATATTTATCAATATACTAAATAATTCGGGGCATTTACATTATTTATTCAAACTGATTATTGTTTGCTCTTAGTCAAGAGACGATTTACTCTTTTCAACTTTTTTTAAAATCTATAGACAAAAACTAATTTTATAATTTACAATTTCATAAATACGAGAATAAGCACTTCTACAATAATTAAAACAATAATTTCTTAAACAATTTTTTTAATTCAAACGAAAAAAATACAACACAATGATCAGATAATATGTTTGGGTCCAATGCTGTGGAGATTTCAACCCGTCCACTTAAGATATGACCATTAAATGCATTACCTCCGCTTAGAAGAGTGTCCAAATAAGCTAGAACTACTGTTATCTTCAATGAAACTTAGGGCCGTGAGTCCCAACCCCATAAGGGTCTACTTATTTTTTCTCTCTCTTTTTTTTAATTTAATTTTTTTTGTTGTACGTCTCATATTCCTTTTGGGAAGTGAAAAGTGTTAAATTTTAATTACTTTATTAATATAGGTATTTATTGGCTAAAATATGCTAAATCTAATAAATATTGTACCTGATATTTTCAAAGTGTAATAAAAACAAAACTAGGCAGTAAAAGTCTTTAATATTTTTCAAGATTAACCAATAGATTTTAAAGAAAAAGGAAACTTTGAAAACTGGCACTCATTTTGGTATTTTTAGGTTTTTTTTAAATAAGGCCTTCTAAATAGAAAATGGTCAAACACGTGTTAAAAATAAGTAGGGTAAAATTGATATACAAATTTCGTACATTTTGAGTAGCAACAATCATTTTGCTTATTTGGATTGTCAGCTGAATGTTAATTTTTGTTTCCTACCAAAACATCGTTGAAAAACATTTTTCATAAGGATAATATTGTAGATAGCCAAAACACCAATGCATTGAGAAGATTGTCAAAATTTTTGTATGACAGTTTTAGACTAAGAGAAGAAAGTTTAAATATTTTAGCTGCTTCATAGTAAAATCTTTGTATTTCAAAAGAATATAGATATAATACCACTATTATCATAATCAAGAATTTTTGTTCAGTTCGCACATAACTCATTAACTTGTGATTTTGTATTGTATGAATTGCAAAATTGTAAATATATTGTCTTGATCTTTATTTGTATGTATGTTTGTATATATATGGCCAAAGGTTTTTGTACTGATTTGCCAATAAACTTTGAAACTTTGAAACTTTGTAGATTATGAGTATTTAAAGGTCCCTTATCTCTCAAAATGGGTATTTTAACACCCCAGCTTAAGTTTCTGTAAAGTGACAATGACTCGATTCGCGCAAGGTAAAATTTGTTTAAATTTTGCATACGGGTGTTATCTGAAATATGTTGTCAATTTTCCAGTTCCTTATAGCGCCCGTTTGTGTGGACATAAACCGGTCAGTTTACACAAATATGAAAATAAATAAGCTTTATTGTTATTTTGTATCAGGCAAAACAAATGTACACATGTTTAAGACTATCGTATACAACAAAATCTTGCTTATCGAAGTTTGTGAAGTTTATGTCGCAGCACAACAGCGGATTGAAATAACTTTCATGTTTTGAATCAATGCAGTACTATAATCAATCAGTCTGTCAAAAACATTAGAATAAATCATTGACTGTCGACTCTTATTGTCTGGTAAACGAAACAAAATTTAACAGATCACTGTCTCGAAACAATTTTTTTACATATAATATCATCACTAGTTTTAAAAACAGATGTATCAATTGGAATATACGTATTCCGAATATAGATTATTCCACCAAACGTATTGTTTTGCTTGATCACATTTTTATACAATACGTCAACGTTTAAGTCAGATGACATATCTGTCTATGTTTCAAGAATAAAATATTGTCATTATTTTCAAAAAAATATTTTTAACTTCCGGCAAAATTAATTTATTTGTCCTTTTAAATGGTATTAAGGAAAGAATATCCAAAAGGTTATGCATGGAAAAAATCCTATCTCAATGTTTAAAATGAAAAATAAATGGAAATCAACAAAGAATAGTTCATCATAAAAAAGGTATAAATCTTCCATCGGACGAAAAAAAAAGAGTAAAATACTTCAGAAAGAAAGGTAATATGAAACGCAACTCGTTCACTTATCCTCGCGATTCTTTTATTAGAATAAAAGTGCTTCAACTTAGCACCTTTTGTATTTATGTTTCATAAATCGCTGCTGTTCACGATAGACTAGAGTACTTGACGGATACTGGCTAAGATTACATAAAGATTGATACTTAATTGCTCTCACGTGTGTAGTAAAATGATGAATAATTTCATCCGGACAATGGAACACAATCTATATAGATTCTATATTTATATATATATAAAAGACTTACTTCTATAATCATCATTTCTACCAGCAACATGGATTTGAAATATCTCATGTACTTGTAGGAGATCAACAGTTATCCATGGGTTTATCTCGTCAGTAGAATGGCTGCAGCAATGACAATAATTTGCATCACGACGTGGATTACCATCTATACATTTATCAGCAGTCATATCACCATAGTGTGTTGACATTGTTGCGTGTTTATCAGTCGCGATGTTTGACACTGTAATATATGATTTTTTTACACACATTAAAACCAGGTAATATAGAACACACCAATGGTTTAATAAAACAATTTTAGATGTTCGAAATATGAATTCTACAAAACAAATCATAAAAAAGAAGAAAATAACACATATTCCAAAATTTAAACTAAAAAGGCATATTGTAACGTGTTTCAAATTGCAATAAATATACTGCAGTACTGTTTAACGTGTGATTTTATACAACTTCGTCAAATATCATAACGTTCAGATTTTCCTAAACTTAAGATAATAAAATAATGTGAATATAATGTAACAGACGTCGACATAAACATTTTTTTTTAATTTTTCTTGCTTTTACAACACTCAAAATACGTATTTACAAACGTGTATGTAAGAGTATGTAAGAGTAGCCCATGCGATTTTATAATTGTATCTTTCTTCAAGCAGTGACATTCGCACAAAATGAACATTAAGTAACATTTAGCTTACTTTGAACAAGAATCTCAACCTCACATAAAACAATAGGTCCAGTAAGAATAGAGCCATCATTCCTTTTGGCCCTGTATGTTCCAGGCACGTCAAGCTTAATAAACCGAAATAAACCCTCTAAGTTCGTTGTTACCGTAATATGACCATGGTTATAATCCTGTGCGGTATTTGTGTATACTATGTTGCTGTCTGTAAAATTTTCGTCTCGTGAAAGATAAAGTCTAAAGCCCTGCAATTGATCTGAAAATAAATACATAATAAACTGCATTTCCTGGCTTTAAGTGGTTAAATGTTTTTCAAAATATATAGAAATGAGTATTTAAAAAACTTGGTTTAAATAAAATTCACTCATAGGGTTGAATAATGCCACTTACTTTTTATTTATTTATAACAAATTAATATGATACTATAATGAAGTGTCTTCAAATTAAACTCCTGTACATGAATTCAATTGCTTTTGAAACAAATTGTGAGTTTACATTTTCATGAGTTTTATTTACAAACGCTACAATTTACCAAAACACTTTGCAAAGTCTACAAAGGCTACATTTATTGAATTTTATCAAAGTGTTTTGAGTGGAGTGGTTAATATCAGTCTGTTGGTTATCTATTACAGTTTTATGTTTACTCATCAATGATGTGAGGCGATTTAGTAATACACGCTTCATGAAATAACCATTCGCGAGAAGACCATTCGTAATAATTTGATTGAAAATGCAGAACATTTCCTTTTAAAGTCGAACAATGAACCAACCACAATCACTTTATAAATATTGCTTTTCAGAGTTCGTATTCGCCCCAGTTTCAGTTCTATTTAGAATAAATCCGAATCCAGGGTGATAATTTCCATGAGCAAACACGTCCTTGTACATTCGTTCACTGTTCAGCAGATATATGATAAATTCTACGTAGTCGCTTATTTCTGTAGGATACTTTAGTTTTTCATACCACTGTTTCGTCATGAACATTTGGAATATGAAGATAAGGTTGTCATTTTCGAATCGGTTCAAAGACGACTCATCATTTTCATAATTATTGACTTTTAAATAAATTGCATATTTTATTGCTTTCATTCCAAAGTTTTTCATTTATCTAGATAAATTTGCTCTAATCTTATAACATACACAAACCTGCATATTTTAAAAACTAAAACTAAAATCAAAGTTAATTATCACTGCTAAAGTAAGACCAGGATGGTATCCTATGGATGGATCGCACATTTAAATCTAAATGACATGTTATGAAGAAATGAATTGTAAAAATAAATTATATATTTTCTATATACTTGTTAAAAGTAATCATTGTTGCCCTAACATTAGTTTTCGTTAATGTTTATTCCTGGGGAAAGCTTAATCTAATGTTGCTAAAACTTGTTGTTTAACCATTTGATTTTTGTTAAATACTTATCATTGGTATTATATTTTCCATGTGTGTGCTGCAATAAAACAACTAAAATCTGGGAATATATTTTGCAATTATGTTTATAAAAATAACACCCATTTAATATTTTGCATCTTCTTGGTAGCCTCCTTTGTACACAGCTTATGTTGTGAATATTTAAATCATAATTACACCACCGAACTCAAAAATGTAAGAGAAACAAAACTATATCAATAGTGAGATCTACAGTAACTCTACTTAGCAATTTTCCACCTTACATATATGCCCTATGCTCAAAACGCAAGATGTTTCTTAAATGAAATAAGATAAAATAACTAAAATAACAATCGCACTGAGAATGGCAATTTTTGTGTAGTCCGTTTTATTTTAACAAATAACTACAGGACGGGTGAACATTTGTCACGAAGCCAGAGTCTGGTAAGAAGGTAAGTCTTTGATAGTGGGTTGTTTCATTCATTTTATAAAAATCTTGCAAGACATCGTTATAGTTTTTCAACACACACTAGGCTGATAAGTTTTGAATATATTTTGCCATCTGATCTAAACGGATCTCAACTCACTAAAGTGTCCGTCGTTCCTTCCCAATACATTGACTTGATGAATCTGAAATAATCCACCAAGGTCAAGCTTCCACCACGGTAAATCACTGACTCCTGATAATGTGAAATGTTTGCTGTTGACATTCTGACATTCTTTTATTCCGTCAACAGCATTTGAAGATGGCCATGTTTCTTGTCCTCCTAACTGTTCAGGTTTCTTCCCAAGCGCTACATTTACTGAAATAATTGAGGATTTTCGTACTTCATGCTTTGTTGGGTAGAAATTTGATGTTGCATAAAAACGCACAGAATTCCGTTTGCTGTGGCATATTAAGCTTTATGTTATCTTTTTTCGTATTACATATAAACATAATAAAGATGTGTATAGGAATATCATCTTAATAAAACAAGCAATTATCATAGTTTTGCAAGCAATCCTTAAGTACCCTACCGGTTAGAACCCAAGCAACATTCTAAAGGGTCATTGGCCATTCTCTAATGTTTCAATTGTTCTCTATTTTAAGTAAATTTGTTGGAAAAGTTTTTTAAAAGTGAACACAGGAAACAGTTTTTATGAACAGACATACGGACTGAAGGACACTCTAACATTAATATTGGAATACCCTGTTACCAAAATATAACATTTTTAAAAGAAAATTCTTAAAGAGGAGATAACTCTTGAAATAAAGATGCAATTTCATAAAAAATTCAGCTCTTTCTAACTTATCACAAATATTGTTATATTTGCCATGTTTTAAGCCTATTTGTTGCCATGGCAACCATTCTTTTGAAAATAAGAAGAAAAGATAAAGGCATGCATAATTTCCAGAGTGCAATCAACCCAAATGTCAAGTTTCATAAAAATATTTCCAGTACTTTTGAGTTATCACTGGATTCAGTTTACGTGTAAAATTTGCCATATTTTCAGTCTATTTGTTGCCATAGCAACCACAATTTTCAACATTGGAAGAAAAGAAAAAGACGCTTAAGTTTCATAAAATATTTCAGTACTTTTGCGTTATCACGGGATCCAGTTTTGTGGACGGACGGACTGACAGACGGACAGACAGACGGGCAGACGGACGGAGGGTAAACCTAAAGTCCCCTCTGGTTAATCGGTAGGGGACTAATAAAATAATTATGATTAAATACGTTACTTTTTCCATACGTTTCTAAGAGAAAATGTTTCATTTCGATCATTTTATTATATTTTATTGTGTACATGTATTATAAACGATACGTGTATTCTATTAGTGACAGGTTATATGGCCCTATATAAACGGCTTTTTGTAAATATAACCCGAGCCGCAAACAGCCGTTTATATACGGTCATATAACCTGTCAACAATCTTTCTAACGAATTTATAATACAGCAAACATCATTTTTAGAGTTAAAAGTAAAATTTCTTCATGAATCGACAGCAGCTATATAAACGTCAAGATTATCCAATGAAAAGCGACGTTACAAACGTACGGTATTATAAATTAAGATAATATACATTTCAGCTACATATAAGCTACATTTGCTATTTGAAGGCAATGTTACCTAAAATACAACTGTTTTCCGTAATAAGCAGTGATAACAGTGTTATACAGTATTGTATCTTCATAATTATTCCACTGTTTGTCTGAAAATAAAGTATTTATAAACACATTGTATAACTAAATCTTTATATTCATATAAAGACGAGTTCACGTTTTGGTTCTACGTTATGCACACACAGAGAACGATTGTGCTTTGCTGTGTGAAAAACGTGGCTAACGTGTGCTGTAGGCTTTTACCAAATTGTTTTTGGTATTTTTGCAAAAGACGCTTTAAGCTACAATAGACGTAAGGATCTTGAAATGAAACAATCCAAATAGCTATGAAAAAGCAAATTTTAATGCGAATAGGCTACTTTGATTTGATTTTGTTAAACTTATAACTTAAGGTGACAACGGAGTCAATTATCACTGAAAATACCTAAAATGAGATTTTTTGCTAAGTAGATTTATCAACCTTTTCTGAACACATTCGTGATTTAATTTTGGAAGCAGTTAGTCCAAAAAATGTGTTTTTAAACGTTTTAAAACGGTACCTATACTATTTGTATCTGCTATTCGCGTAACCTGTCGATTATCGATAACGCTCCGCCCCCTGTTGAGGCATCAATGAGGGAAATCGGTAGTTCCATATATGCGTGAATTACAGGTCCATACTGGTCCATACTACTCGTAATACATGTATCGTACAACTACCGTACATCTTTTATGAATATCTCAACATTTAGCCTTTTTTTATAAATTAAAAAATTGTCGGCCAATGTACGTAACATAATGTATGAAACATAAATAATTAAGCATAGCGGCAAATCGCACGACCACGGGGTTGATTAAAAATGTAGTTGCTAAAATATCCATAATGTGTGAGAATAATTTGTCTGTCCCGTTAATCTGATAGATATTACATTGAGTTGATAGACTTTTGTACGGATTCAAGGGTTTACTTTACATTCAACCTCGTTTTCTAACAATGTCAAGTAAAACAATTAACAACAAAAACAGACAACATTTTTTATGTGAACGCCTATATGACTTGTGGTAAGGTGTCCCTGACAAATTTCTAAACCATTTTAGATTGTCTAAGGATGATTATTTCTCTATGAATAAAAAAAAGATATTAAAATATATTTTCAGTGAAAATAAATTGTTCGCCAGTAAATCGGACACAGTACTAATAAATCTGGGACAAAGTATGAAATTTATTGTCTATCCCGGTAGAAACTGGATCTTTATGCCGTGCATAGATGATATTCATGATAATAGAAGTCAAGAAGGCCAGATCATAATGATCGAGTAATATCTTTTATTTCTATTAAAATTTGTGAAGCATTATCAATTTGGTGGAAAAAAATATATAATATCCCGTTCTTATTTGTACATCTACCATGGACTTTAAAAGACTGTCAGAAGCTCAGTTTTTTGTTATTTTATTTTATATTTTAACGGAATTTCATACACGAATACACAGGCAGAGTGACACTGGTATAATACAATAATAATGCTGATGATACTAATTTAATAAACTTCAAAAAGGAAACAATTAAATACCCCGCTAGCGGTGCGCAATGCGTTCCATTTCCCCCCACTGAGTGCCTCATATTTTACCGATAGTCACGTGACATGTGCGACAGATACCAGACGGAAAGTAAATCACGTTAAGAATTGAAGAAATTTCGGCTATAAACTGATATTAATCAGCAGCTTTTTAATTGGTCAGATGTCACTGGGTCATAAAATGTTGTTAGAGTATGTTACCGCAACTTGTGACCCTCTCTGGTGCGATATTTGTGTATTATGCAATTATTTAGCGTGAAACGTAGGGGTCCGAGAGAGAACAGCCGATTTATGACACTTCGTTTGATGCGGGTTAACTTTGAATCGGCATAACTTTTTTAATAATCAAGCAATTAACATGCGGTTTAAAGCACATGAAAGGAAATTCATTTACGGAGGGAACTGTGTCATGGATTTTTGTTTGCTCAATCAGCGACTTAATTATCTTTAATTACGTAATATGTATGGTGAAAAAAGTCGCATAAAATGTTTGACGTTACGTAATATTTTTTTGAGAAAAGATAAAAAAAAATTGAGACACGGTTCCCCAGATAATATAAGTATGGTTATTTTCCAAAAGTTTGATGACAAAAAAATAAAAAATGACTTTGATATGACGATTTAAAATTTTAGGATTTTTTTTCAAAATCAATCATTTACAAAGGCATTTTTTTCAAATATGTTATTTTTTATGATGATCAACGATATTTAATGCACAAAGATTAAATAAATAACAATTATTACTAAAATAACTTAGTTTAAATGACATTTATGTGAGTACCACGGAAAGTGTCTGTTGTCACCTTAATATATGGGATATGATATGTTTTATTTGAAATTCTTGTTATAAAGTCCTCTCACGATAACAAGAGAAAGAAATCCAAATTATCACCTAATAATGTAAAGTGAATTGAATTTTTGAACAATTTGGCAGCAATGTACAACTAGCAGTGAGGTGTAGTGAAGATCATGAAATGCCTCATTTATGGTATGTATGAATTATAGACAGGGAAGTTGTTACTTGCTGCAATCATTTCTGAGTGTTTACAAAAATCTTCCCGGTACGACTAGGACATATAATAGAATAACTAACCTTGCACAGCTGGCAACAGTCTTCTTAACATTAAAGATATTTGAAACCATATGAAACATTGATTCTCTTTTATTATAAAAAAATGTGAAAGAAATAAAAGACTAATATAGACGAAACAAAAATTAAAAAATGTTTTCATGACTAAACATCCGGGCATTATATCTTTTAGAAACATTTAAAATTATCTATTTAATTTTGTGTGTGTGATTAAAATACGTGATTTCTATGAATAAACGCGTGTTCGTACTGAGTAAAAATAAGTATATGCATAAATATTGACGGCATTCGACGATTGGGACGGACATATATATCTGGAATTTGCATTCGCTGAAATCTTAAGTACGTTTTCAGGGGAAAAATATGTAGTTAAGCTAGACTATTAGGACTTGAAATAAAAAATAATTTTGAATATGTATATGTGCTTTAGTACGCTTTAAGTTAAACACAAGTTTATAGTTACTTCAAATACTCGTATATTAAGAGAATATTTTTTCGTTTGAGTGAAATATGGAATATATTTTCACGAAACATGATAAAATGCCACATATTTTCACGGGCCGGGAAAAACGAAAAAATAACCTTTTATTTAATCTTATTATCAAAAAAAAAATTGTTACGAATCCCCTTGCTTGCTATGTATCTACAGTTATACAGCGCGCAGTAATATAATTATTATTCATAGATGCGTCTTGTTTTGCACGCGATGTTTAGCGCTACATTGTAACGTCACGTAAACAACACTTAAAACGTCTCTTCAGCGTTAATGACTGAATTAAAGATATTGGTGTTCGGATTTATTTTCTTAGTTAGACCATTTTCTATCATTCTAGATAGTTTTCAAAACAAAACTCAACAAAAAACTGTTTAAAAAATAATAGCAGATTGAGATAAAGTAGTTTTGCGTTGCAACGCAAGAGGGAAAAAACATGTGTGCATGTATTCTATTTTTTAAAAATACGATGATTGTTTTCGAATGTATAACATGCAATAGATTTAAGATTTAATGCAATAATAGCATTAATTAAAATTTGTTTGTGTTGAAGATTTCCGACAATAGATATGCTTGTATTATTATAATCTTAATCAAACTTTTATCACATTATTTTCTATTTGTATTTGAATCATTTAGTTCGGTGAAACTAGTTTTTAAGAAAACATATCGAAGTGAGTGGCTTTATTTAAAACAAAGGAAAAAACTATTAGCATATTTAGTTTGTACATATTCTCATCAGTATTGAAACAAATATGACCTTGTGAAAGCTTGATATTAGTTCAAAAAAAAAAAATGAATTCAACAGACTTCTCCTTTTCTCTTGTTTACATTCGTTTGGTTCGAAGGAAAATACGTCATGTATTTATGTGACGTCATGTAGTGATGAAGGGGTACCCTAAAGGGAATCTTATTTCGACGTTTCTTTTTGAAGTAGAAGTTTAATTTAAAATCGTTTTCCCGGGAGGAAGGGAAAATAAAATTATTACTTTTGTTTGGAGTGATTAGTTAAATTATCCCAAGATAAAATATCCCCCTCGCCTAACGGTCGGGGATAAAAATTTGACAGTAATAACCACATTTTACCCCAAAAAAAAAAAACAATAAATTTTTTTTCACTGGGGGGCAATGTTAAATAAAGTATAATAAAATATAACGTTTTTTCATGAAAATTTATTGTTCCCCGGGTTTTTACCTTTGTAACCAAATAAAAATTTCTAGATTTTTTACAAAAAAACCCCGTCGAAAAAATTTTCGATAACTAAAAAAAACTTCGGCAAATAATTGATCAAAAAAACTAATTTTAAATAAAATAGAAAGAACCCTTTACAGCTACAATATTTTTTGACATCAAAAGGGCGAGTAAGAACTCTTTAAAATGGGAAAGAGGCTTTATGACTACTTGTTCTTGGATAACATACATTACAAACAGTTTATTGAGTAAGAAGTTAAACTAGGTTTCAGTCACTATAGTTTCTGCACTTGTTCTGATACGTTCTAAAAATATTTATTGTTTATTGTCACACATTTTGCAAAGCCACTGTATGGTACTGTAAATCCTGCATTTGGTATTAATATAAAATCACGTGTTTTTTTTTCACTGGCAAATCCTTAAATGTATATCTATCGTTATTTGTTCGTGATATTATAGGCCACTTTAAAGTATATACCTGTTAGGAATATTTTAATTACCACAGACGTAGTGTTATCCAAATTCTAGAAATGTATTGTATTTTAGCAGAAACTTTTAATAACGCGTTTTTAGATACGCTTGCAATGACCGACAACTATTTTGCGCATTTTGCGCATTTCCCTTGACCATGTCCCACATTTCATTTAATTTACCAGAAGCAGGGGGGGGGGGATTGTGCAAAATACTATATTTGTAGTATTCTAGATCTTGAAAGGTTCCAATGCTCATTCATATTGTTTACTATGACACGTGAAACTCGTGCAGGCGGTCGTAGTCAAGCAGTTATTTTTGCAGGCGCCATTTATATTTACTATATCGCAATTCTTTTTTTTCTCTTTTTTTCTGTCTTTCACTCTATATACTAAATAAGAATTACCATTTTGTTTTAAAGTGTTTTTTTTATATTATTTGACTTCTTTTTCTATGTTTTACATGTTTTATGGACATGCTGATGCTTTTGTTTATTTAGTCTTACTGTACTATCTTGTAACGTGACTTAAAATAAATGTGCTTTTGTTGTTATCGTCTAGTTCCTTTGGGTCAAATAATAAACAAAATATTAATAAACATATAAAGAAAACAACAAAACAACAAAATCTCAGTCGAATCCTTTAAACTTCAGTTTTTTTAACAAATTTTTTATAAGGATTTTGGAAACATCTGAAAGTCTAACCTTAAAAACCCACATTATCTAATCAAAACAAAAAGTGGGTTTTTAAAAAGGGGACAAAAATAAACATTGTTTAAAAATCCGGGCAGTGATAGGAACCTGAAATTCCAGTTAACGAACACAAAAATGTTCTTTAATCAAAATGTGGCAGTGAAAGGAAATTTTTATCAAAAAATTTTAAAAACAGTCAAGATTTAAAACATTTTTGTGCTCAGGGTAAGGAAAAGTTTAAAAATCCCGCAAAAACACCTCTTTTTGCCTAAAATATCGTTAAAGCAATGGTTTCCCGAAAAATGCAATAAAATTTGAATTGAAAATTGAATTGTTGATGTGTATATATGAAGCAAACGTCTAACTGATTTTCTTCTCTTAAACGAGTGGTATAGATATCTATATGGAATTATATCAAATGAAAACCTTTGTGAAATAAAGAACACGTGCAAATATAAGCAAAACTCTCCCAAAGAAGAACTTTGAAATAGTGTTTTAAATACACAGACATAGTACGGAAAATAAAGAATATTCATTGCAACGAAATCAATCATAGTTGAGAAAATCAAATTTTGATATTTAGGTTTTAAATTTCAATATTTTAATTTTTACATTTTAAACCTACTATCATCATATTAATTTTTTTAAAAAATTTCCACAAAAAATAATAAAAAAACACTTACTTTAAAACTAAATTTTAAATTTTTAAAATTTTAAAATGCATTTATTAATATTGTTGAAATTAAAGGGAAAATTTTTTCAAAAGTAATAAAAAATTAAAAGTACCTCTCTGTATACGGAATACACCCATCAATGAAAACTTTTTCTCAAATTTTTAAACAGGAATAAACTTGGTAAATTTTTCTCAAAATTTTGTTTAAAATGACCCGCATCTTACCGATTAAATTTTTTTTCAACCGTTACCTTTTTCCCCAAAAAATCATATCACCAAACCCAAAAAGGGATAAACTAAATATACAAACTTTTAAAAATTTTAATCTCAATAACATTTTTAAAATTTTTTGCTTTTTTTTTTTTTTTTTTTTTTTTTATCATTTTATTTACTTTTTTAATTCATGAATTTATCCATTTATGTATTAATTAATTAATTTATTCATTCATTCATTCTTGAATTTATTCATTTATGTATTAATTAATTAATTAATTAATTAATTAATTAAATTATTCATTTATTTATTTTGACAAAGATGACACCTTGCCCAATCAAAAACGTTTAGAAAGATTCATTATAATTGTGAAAGAGAAAATGACTGTGGTTATGAATAAGGAAGCACAGTACATTTACGTTCTTAGAACAAGTGGTTTACCATTACTCTGTCATATGCGTTTAAGGGTAATATCATAGATAATAATTAATTAGCACACACTAAATATTATCATATTAAACTAGTATCTGCAAATAACTGTATAGTTGTTTTTCTTACTATGAACTGAGTCCTAATGAATAATTATACAAAGATCCCGGAAAAGAAAATAAATACATTCAACAACGATATGAAAAGTATAAAACAATTTTAACTATTTTTATTCTAAGCAAATTTAGTATGTCTCTACAAGATTGTACTTAACAAATCTAGGAAAAAATCGACCCATTAAAAATAAATGAATTCATGTTTTATTTGAAAATAAATTCGTGTTATTTTATTTGGCACAATACATTATCATCTTATGGAGAGGCCGATCACGATAACAATCATATTTGTTATAATTTTGTTTCTGCCTTGTTTTTCCCCCGCACTTATTGTTTACACAAGCTAATAAATGAGCTCAGTTTTCTAGCTGAACGGATACTTGTTGATAAAATCCTTCCCACCAAGTCCTTAACATATTTTTCGATGTTTCTTTTTAACTTTATCTTTGCAGGTTTCAAATATGATCATGTCATGTCATTGTCTACCATCAAGTGTCTCAAGCCAAAGACGCGTCCTGCTCTACCTTGAATAATTCGCGGGATGTTATACCAATCAGCCCAGAATAAAAACAAACTCTTTTATCAGTATTCTGTGTCACAAGTTTGTTTAAGACAGCAATAATCAAAATTTTTATATTAACATAGTTTATATTATACACGAGAACTATTTTGTTACATATATATTTACTTTTATGCATAATGATGTGATCTATGTTTTAATTCCTTTTTTAAAGTGATGATAATCATAAATTTTCATCAGTATGTAATTTCTCATAGGTTCAAAATTTTTTTAAAGTTTAAAAGAAAAAAAAACTTTTTTAATACATTTTTAGGCCTTTGAGCCCCCAAAATTTGTTGTACTAATAGGGGATTCATTTTAAAAACAAAAACCATTTTATTTTTGTATTTTTATTAGAATTGCCCCAATGTTTTTACTGTCATGTTTGTGTTCTACATTTTATTTAACCCTAAAAGTTGGTTTTCATTTTCTCCTTTCAAGTGCCAAGTACATGTTAAGCTTATCGTGAATAGTCTCAGCATCTTGGCGGGACTCTTAGGTTTAAATGCAAGTTAACTAGAAAAACTTCTTTACATCCTTCATTGTCATAACTAATACTACTAAAATATGCCATTTAAAATTCAATTGAGTCCCGGCCTTGCTCCATAGTCTAATAATTATGCATTTGTTAATGACTACAACTTGATTTAGTTTAAAATATACTTTATGTTATATAATGTTGGCATGCTCGGATATATTCCGTGATTCCTTTATCCTGAGGAATGAATTGTTTCATTTAAGTTTAACGTTCATGCCACGGAAACACGGTTCCCCTACACAGTAGGTTATGTTGTTCGTGGACGGCTGTCATTACCAGGACGGGTTTGTGATCAATTTTGTGTAAAAAAATGATTTTTACAAATTTGACCAGAACATGGTTCTTTTGTGATATATCGATATGTATCGTCTCTTTACCGTTCTTACAAATTAACGACATGGCTACAATGTATTAGTTTTCCTAGCAAACATACAGCAGTATTGTTGTACCTTTGGTTAGTAAAATATTAAAAGGACATACATGTTAATACTTTATTAACTTGATATTGGTTCTACCTTAGAACTCTACGATAAAGTGGATAACAAACTCGAAATGACTAGTAAGGCCCTCATACCATTACGAGTTTGTGAATAAAATATTCCATGATTATGTCAAATGATATATAGTATAACAAAATAAATAATGATATTCTTAAAACATGTGTATTTTAGGCACATGAATTAAACATTTTTCTTCGTTTCGTTACTTTATCACAGATGCTTTTGCATTGCAGATAAATGCATTGTCATTTGTCTTACAAAGTTAATGGAGACCTTTTGTCAATCAAAGTGTATAGTCCTGAAAATTAGTGACCTTATACCACGTAGTTTAATAATATATTTTTCCAGAATAAGATTATCTGCACATTCTCTTAGGATACGAACATGTAGCTATAGTAAACATATATTACCATATTGCCAATGTTGAAATGTTCTTGATATCGAAGATGAATATCATATTATTCTTGTTTGTCCTTGTGACAATACTTTCCGTAAGATATTTAAAAGAAAAGAACAGGTAATACAGCGGAACGGATAGTTTACGGCGGAGCGGGTATATTTAACGGTGGATTTCGGCGAATTTTCCGTCAATAGAAATTACATTGAATTATATAATATTAACAAAAAGGTCCCGTACCGCTTTCATTTTATAAAGATATAGCGGGGGGGGGGGGGGGGCGGATAGTTAACGGCCGGTGATATTTTTAACGACAGATATACGTCAGTAGAAACTTCATATAACTTCTTACGACGGATTTCGGCGATTTTTCCGTCAGTAGAAATTACATTGAATTATATTCTAGTAGTAACGGCGTTAAGGTCCCGTATCGTGTTCCATACTTTGGTTAAGGAAGACCTCTGTTGCCTTTCTGTAAATTATTCAGGCTTAGGCAAGCACCTGTCTACGGTATGCCGTTAGGGCATCGCCTATGAATGGTTTGATCTGAAACGCGATACTCGACAGTACGATGATGAAAACGCGAAAACACGAAACTACGATGGTGAAAACGCGACAGTACGATGGTGAAAACACGACAGTACGATAACGAAAACGCGATACTAGTAATACGACAGTACGATGATGATAATAAGATAAACTATCGTGTTTTCACCATCATACTTTCGTGTTTTCACCATCGTAATATCGTGATTTCGCGTTTTCATCATCGTACTGTCGTGTTTTCATCATCGTACTATCGCGTTTTCACCATCGTACTATCGTGTTTTCATCATCGTACTGTCGTGTTTTCATCATCGTACTATCGCGTTTTCATCATCGTACTATCGCGTTTTCATCATCGTACTATCGCGTTTTCACCATCGTAGTTTCGTGATTTCGCGTTTTCGCCATCGTACTTTCGACTATCGCGTTTCAAATCAACACATTCATAGGCGATGGCCCTAACGGAATTCTGGAATGCCGTTAGGGCCATCGCCTTTGAATGGTTTGATCTGAAATGCAATACTTGACAGTACGATGATGAAAACGCGAAATCACGAAACTACGATGGTGAAAACGCGACAGTACGATGGTGAAAACACGATAGTTTATCGCGTTTTCATCATCGTAGTATCGTACTGTCGCGTCTCCATCATCGTACTATCGCGTTTTCATCATCGTACTTTCGCGTTTTCACCATCGTAGTTTCGTGATTTTGCGTTTTCACCATCGTACTATCGACTATCGCGTTTCAGAACAACACATTCATAGGCAATGGCCCTAACGGCATTCCGTACCTGTCAAGTGTAGAACCACCAACGTTCAGTAAGCTAGATTGCTAAATGGCTTTCTCGTATATAAAATCAGAGGACGCGTGTGCGACTCGAACCTACAGCGATGAGTAGTCAATTTTACGGAAACGCTTATTAATTGCACGGAAATTTCAGATTCTGAATCAATGAAACATTGCAGGTTATTTAGGGATAATTGTATCTGTTTCATGTACCAACTAAAATGCTTCCATTTACTTAAATTTTAAAATGTCACAAAATACATTTTCATTAATTTAATTTTGTAACCCAAAGGTGTGGTCGTTTGTTTGATGTAAATAAAGTTGCGTACGTATCTGAGTACACTGATTTTGGTTGAATCCCATTGCACGTAGAGCACTTTTGAGTCGGACTCAAACATGCGTTTGACTCCAATATTCGAGGTTACAATGCCTGCAATAAGTGCATATTATTTCGAAATGAAATGTATAATGCTTCAGTTTTTTAAGTTTTTGTTTCAGTCATGATTTTGTTTTTAAAATCGATAACACGGTCGTTTAAACTAATGCAGATTAACACGCTGGTTTTCAATCTCCTTCTTCAACATATAATAACTACGCATTTAAATGAAGTAAGAAAAAGGAGAATGTGCTTAGTAATATTGCGACAACGTCATGAGGTAATGCGACAATACGATAGGTTGTTTCTATAAAGTTGTATCCGCTATCGTCATGCGGGATCATGGGGGAAGTTAACATAGTTAAATCGTGAGATACAACCCAAACTTATAACACATTCATGTAACTTGCCTTATGATAACGCTTCATGGGTACAAAGATCAAGTATCAGAGATTATTTATCAATATGTGTTGTATGTTCAAGTTCTTTTTATCATACAAGTATTTGACATGTTTCCTTATAAATTATTAAAACGATATCGTACATTTTCGAAAACTTGTTATGATGGGTCATTATTCTTTTATCATGTGTATTTATTTGTTTATTATCTAGTATGACCCTGTTGTGTCATTAAAAAAATATCGCAATTTAGGATCTCGACAATGTAACATGACGCCCGACAATGGTAAACGACAATAAATAATACAAAGCTAAATATGACACTGTTTGTTTGTTAGTTATTTGTTTGTTTGTTTGTCTGGGTTTAACGGCCTATTGACACTGTCGCTAGGTTAAAAAAAAGCCCGACATTATTAAAACCCTATACTACCCAAGACCGTTAATAAAGTGTTGGAACAAAATAATATAGTAAAATGTATTCTCATAATTATGTTAATTTGAATCTCTTTAACTCCACTGAGACCAACAATACCAAAACGATGAAAGTTCAAATTCTTGCAAAGCTAAAGAAATGCATTTAAAATGATTTTTTTTTTAAAGATAACACGAAACATACTCCACGTTAAATCGAAAATATGATCCAATTTGAACGTTCCAACACTTTTCAGTTTTCCATTACTTTGCATAATAAAAATCTCCATTCTTGGAAACGGGATGAAAGAACGACTCGTAAATATTCCAAGCTTTCATCAAATGGTTCACAAGTCTCTCAATATCCATTCGTGTCAAAAAATGCTCAGTGGAATCCCTTTAAGATTACTCGAGACCTGAATTAGTCTTTATTAAAGTTTGCATTTTTGAATCATTTCAAACTTGGATATATACACTTTTTTGCATAGAGACATGTGGCCTTGAAATTGATTCCTACATTGTTTTTAGTATTAGTATATACATGACAGGGTTAGGGCTATGGTGATATTATATTGTGATACAGGATCCACCATGAAGCTTTACTTTTGTTATGGATATTGACCGAGTACGAGGAATTTCTGGTCATGAAATACTTTGTTTCGAAATTTAAGCGACGCAGTCTGGTAGTTTCGACCAGTTATTTCCTAAACATTCAAATAGATCGATGTACGTAGCCGATATACAACTCACCGTCACAGTATTGGTGTGAACAATGGCGGATAATAACGAGTCAAATGACTATCAATCCGTAGTAGTTGATATACGTATTACGCACAGATTATTTTTAACACAGCGCATGAAGATGTTAAAGCTTAAATCAACGTTCTGTTCATAAAATTACAAATATTTTTCATTTTATTTTGCCTTCTCTTTTAAATTGATAATTAAAATGCTTAATAAGCAATTTGTCAATATCTATCACGGAAGACCTCGTATCATTATTATGATCGATCAGTCAGCCTGCAAAGATTAAACTGAATGAATCCGAAGACTGAGGTATGTCCAATATTTTGGACTAACTGAAAACTAATGTAGAACATTTTCCTTATTTTTCTGGATGCAATTTCGATTTTAAATATCATAAAAGGACGTTGCGAGAACTTTTTACCAAATATCAAATTGTGTGTTTTCTTTTACGTTGAGCGACATCTTTTTTGACTTCCTAAAAGAATGTTTATATTAAAGAAGCAAACTTAAAGGACATACAAATAAGAATAGTTTTAGAAGATATAATATTTTTTTAAATCAAATAAGTTGATTAACGACCAGTTGTTGATAAATGTTTGATGTTTGATAAATGTGTCATACACCGTTAAAAGGTTACACCTTTACTCAATAATTCTTATTTCTTCATTTCGTTGTGTGTCAAGTATAAGTCACGTTAAAAGTATGTAACGTATATAACACTTCAGATTGTTTAAAATGTTTAGCGGAGATACAACGGGAGTGTATAGATAACAATAAATCGCTTACCTATTAAAGCTGTTATCAGGATACCCGCGAAAAAAAAGTACTATCAACAAAGAGGATTTCTCTATTGCACTTGGAAACTATATAGAGTATGAGCTGGAAATGGAAAAGGTTACCCCCTCTGGGTATTTTATGGGACCCATGTAGTTTTAAAGATAAACATATAGGAAGACAATTTCAACTTGTTGTCTGACTGAAACGTTTACCATTAAGACACAAGCCAATGTGAATTATCTGCCCCTGTCACAATTTTTTAATAAACAGCCTAATTGAAATAACCATTATTTTTTTAACCAAATGAATTGTTATGTAGTCGGTTTTTGTTTTAGATCATAGACAAGGTCTCTAAAATGATTTACTTCATAATTAATCGATGTTATTACTTTTCAAAATGGCCGCCAAATTCAAAATGGCCGCCATTTTCCTCTTATTTTATTAACATTTTAATATAAACTTTGTGGTTTTGTTTTAAAAAAAAGCAAAACATCACTTAATCATAAAAAGTTGTTTGTATAGATATTATGAAGTTAAATAGACTTTTTGTTGTTCAATTTGGGTTAATGATAATGCTATTAAAGAATATAAATTACCCCCCCCCCCCCCCTTTCCAATGTTTTGCAATACAGTTTTTTAGTCACATATTAATAATTATTATTACTCGAAATCTTCTTCGAAAATTACATCAATATAAATTTCCATCTCAATTTCCTCTAGATCACCTTCTTGAACATTTTAATCATCTTCTAACACTTCACTAGCATTTTTATTAGCTATGATTTCAATTAATCCTGGTGGTAGTATATTTTCCTCTGTCCATGTACAATGTATATGTGAGACCTCCGGTTGTACCAGTTTTCCGACCAAATCTATCAGGACTTGGAATTGACAAAAGGCATTTCACCACACAAATACTTGGTAATTTGATCTATAAATATGCATCTTTAATGTGGAAAGATATGGTGGTATTGAACGCAAGTCAATAACATAGGTAATTGTAAGTATGTCTGCATTTGGTCTAAAATTTTGTCTGAAAATGTCAACGCACAACTTATTTATGTCACTTTATTTGTCTTTCCTTTATAAAATGCAAACAAACTGTTCTAGAATTTTGAAATCTTCTTCTTGAATATCAACAATCTCGTCCATTCTCTTGCAGACTGGTTATAAGTATATATTCAGGATATATTAGAAAAATGTTTACGGCTTTAATTTTCCCCCTCATGAAAAAGGGCTCGTGGTGAAACTATGTAGCCCAATCAACGCTTTGCAAAGATCTTCTCCTTAATTTGTCTATCAATGATTCTATTTACTTTCAACAGTCTTCTATTATCATTATTAGCCACACCAGTGTCAAATAGTATTAATCTGTTGATAGACTGTGCTTACGTTAGAAGTAATATCATAACATTAGTATCAGGATATCGTACAATTATTGCTTTGTCATCATTTTCAGCCGCATGTAACATATGTAGCATAATTCTGGTATCGGCTTCCTTCTGAGACATATGTAGATCTGGAATCGGTATTACTTCTACTTTTCCATCTTTACTTTGGAGGCATACACATGTCTCTTCACAAACACAAGATTTTCCTTCCGTCCAATTTCCCTGCATATTTATCTTTAGACAATTCCTCTAATATCAATCTTATGTTTTTGTTACCTGGCCTCTGTTCATTGTATAATCGTCTTCGAGATCATGCATTAGTTTTGCCTTGGCAATCTTTGTTGGTGAAAACATCTGCTGTAGCTAGAGACCAAGGCACTGGTCCAAGCGGGTACGTAAGGGCCTTTTCAAGGATAATGTCATTTTCTTCTTATAACATGATAAGCTGACCAAAGACATTGCCAGCGGCCTTAACTTCAACAAGATTGTTTCTGAGTTTATGTCACTTTCTTAACGTTCTTTGTATGGGCAAAGGTTTTTCAGTTTTGCATAAAAACAAACAGTTTTATCAACCAGACGTTCTTGGGCGAGCTTTTTGTGTGCTTCAAGTTCATTTCGATAGGCATCAAACAGACTCTTTTCGATCTCCTCTGGTGCAGGATCCCCTGAACTTAAACAAATAAACACATCCCAATTATCTATTGCAAATGGATTCATAAAGTTAGTTATTGATTCTTTGAGTTTCGTGACATTTTTTTTCAAATGCAGCTATATTTGCTGGTTGTGTATCAATGTGTGTAGAAGAATCCGCTGATATGCCGGCCATGCGGAATGTAGCCTCAAGATAGCTGGATCTCGAGTGTTGTGTTTGACACCATCTGTAGTAGGCAGCAAAGTTTCTGCTGCCAATCCTATTATGCCTCAACGAGACTTTGCACATCTGTTTATTATTTGCTCAATAGTTATATTAACAGCATTACAGAGCCAGGCACATTGGATCTGCTTACACTGAAACCGTTATTTTGAAGAAGCTTTCTTGATCCGGTGTGTTGAATCAATTTATCAACATAAGAACATATACAAATAGATATTTTGCATAATTTTGATGATCATATGCAAAGAATAATTGTAGCATATTTTATAATGTATAGGTCAAGATCATTTTCCTTCGTTGCTCTCATAAAACAAAGAAGCAGCCAAATCTTAACAATAAATCCCTTCAAATCTGTGCTGTCTTTCCTAACTGACCTTTTCCGACGTCTTCCTTGAACTCTTGATACCTCTTGTAAAGTACAATGACAGAAACATTAGCTAACACATCTTAAAGGTGTTCACGTCTTTGATTCTCAGCTAGCACATTTAACGCTTGGTTGATATCTTCCAATGCACTAGAGTTGTCTTCCTTGAACTCTTGATACCTCTTGTAAAGTACAATGACAGAAACATATGAGTCGTCTTCCTTGAACTCTTGATACCTCTTGTAAAGTACAATGACAGAAACATTAGCTAACACATCTTAAAGGTGTTCACGTCTTTGATTCTCAGCTAGCACATTTAACGCTTGGTTGATATCTTCCAATGCACTAGAGTTGTATTTGGATAACTAGTGCTACAAAATTTTCAAAAAGCAATCTTTCAAGAGCTTCAACTGTAAACACATTAACACATTCACTCTTCTCTATCAGGATTTCTGAGAAACCACTTCCACGAAGCCGTTTGCCAATCGCCCCTAGGTATGAACCTAGCAAACGAAAAGCCCCTAAATGTATGATAGTATCACTGTACTTAGTCGGATTTTCCATACTGTAGAATATGCCTTTTAGCAGCGACCAAATCAAAGGTCACAAATGTGTATTGTTGGTTTACAGCTCTTAAAACACTTGCATTTTTTTGTACTTTGGGCAATTAAAGTACATTGGTAGACATGTACTCTTCTGTAGAGGATGTTTGATCATGCAACTCAGAGGTTAGAGAGATCCAGCCAGCCCCAGCCAGCCCAACTTGGAACAATCTGCTTGTCATGTACACATGAACCAGAGAAAGTCAGATGAAACAGCAAAACCTGAAACATGTCCTTTGTCAAAACTTATAAGTATTGATAAATGGTTCTTATTTTCCAGTAATTAAGCATTCAGCTAATTCTTCAGGATTGTATTTAACAGTGCATGCCTTAGTCGCCTGTATATTTGATATATTAGTGGATGTTTGTTCTCTTTTAGTGTCATCATCATCATCATCTTACGGCTGTTCTCTTTCTTGAAAAACAATTTTTGTGCAGTATGGGTTGTTATTTAGATGGATTAGATGGAAATGGTCCCAGCACAAATTTGTTATCAAATTGCTTTTACAGAAATTGCATCAGGGAGAACAATGTCCCGATCAAGAGTACTGTTACACAGTTTTCAACTCCAAAATCTGAGAGGAGTATGACTGACAATGTCCGAAATGATTCATCAGTGTCTTATGCTGTCATATGCTGTGTTGCATTTCAATAAAGATTTATTCAACAAAATCACTCTAAAACAATTGATTTTAAGGGAAAAGCATACTATTACTCAAGCATACTGTTATCTGCTTTTTTTTCTAATGGCGCAATGAAAATAGGGGAAGTAACTTTAAAATGTTTTTTAAAGGGCAGTAACAATGATAATGAAATGTAATACATTAATCTCAATTATTATTCTAATAATAATAAAAAACTACCAACAAAAGGCTTAAGTCATTTTAAATAAAATAAGAGTAAGAACAGTTTCCTTTGGTGGAACTCAGTATTTCTGTCAAATAGTCATTGTGTTGCGGGTAAGCTCTACAATTCATTATAGTCATATGGATATACAGAAACAGAACGGAAAAGTCAACTACCAACTTTTCAATTGTTTTCATATAAGTGAGAGTATATTAAGTTTCTAGAGAGGACAAAAAGTCAATATTCGCATGAAATTCAATTAAAAGTATCTTATCGAACTTTAAAGGCAGCTCAAATCGACCCCAAATATTTATGGTTCATATCTCTATAAAATTGAAATAATATTCAAGAGCACAACATTTAAAATTCTACCTAGAATAGAGTTAGTTTCACTAAGCATATCATATATAATTAATAATTACATCAAACTATGTATAAATGGGTATAAACCCATTAAATATTGTTATGAATTGTTTATCTGTTCAATAATTGGCGGCCATTTTAAAATGGCGGACACCATTATTTATGTTATTTTTATGTTAAAACTTAAAACTTTTTGTATAAAACATAAAACATATATTTACAACTCAAAATAATGCTTAGATCACAAATTTACTCTGTCATAGAGAAGATATCTGAAGAAATCTTATAAAACTTATATAGAAAAAATATGATTCAAGGGGAGATAATCAACTTGTTCTATTAGATTCATGGTAAACGTTTCAGCTAAACAACAAGTGCCAATCGATAGCACATACCCTAAGCTTCAATACTATATAGGTGTACAAAAATACCCAGGGGGGTAAGGGGGGTTATGCTAGCCCAGCGTCTAATAACTTTCAAGTGGCAAACATAATTTACTCTGTAAAATATACTCTTACATTTAACTGAATTTATGAAAGTGCACGCAAGAAGTGGTACAAATGATTTTAAATAAAGGGATATTAAGTAGACTTAAAATCACATTTACCTTACGTTTTATATGTTCGAGGTTAATTTTTTATAGAATCTTAAAGAGCAAAGGACGTTATGTAGATATTTCTGTTTTACAGACGTCGACGTAATTACCTTATAAAATTACTCCACGCATTGCAAAAATCGTAATTCATCCAACCACAATTTCAAATTCATTTCAAATTAATTTGTTTGCTCATTTTTTACTTTATAAATATAGAAGTGAAAAGGAAGCAATAAGTACCACATTATTATTTGATGATTATTCTTTTGTTAACGTCGAATCTTTTCTTGTGCTAAATTGTTGGTGGAAGACCTTCGGTCACTTTCGTCACCATTTCCATTTAAGTATGAAAATATGTTTTGATAAATGATTACTTTTCAGATGTACACGGACGCGATACAGATAACTTCCTTTACAGTTACGTAGCATACTTTTCAATATGCCAGTACTCAGTATGAGTTATTTTGAAATGATTTTAATGTACAATATATTGATGTGACCATTTGTATACGAGCACGTATGTTTTCAACTTGAACGATATAAAAATGTATGTTGGAATGCTTGAATCACGTTTAACTTAAAAAAAAAAACAAGTTTCTTTATTTATGCCTTGTCTTTATTATAATTGACGCTTTTAAAAATCTCTATCATTGTCAATTTCAGTTAATTTGTGTTAAAATAGCATTTATTAAGTATGGTGTAACATAATGAAACAATTGATAGAACTTGACTTCCCCAAATAATAAATAGTAAATAAATGCTAGGTGACACAAACCCACTTGCACTGTTTTGGCACAACCTGTATATCATATCTTTGTAAGGACATATTTTTTCTAAAAACTTCGAATGTATGTGAATAATATCTTATAATTTTTTTTTCATAGATTGAAATTGTCATATTTTCAAGACTTTAAATGGCATGTAATGGTATTTTGCAACTGATGTATAGGAAAACAACTGCACACAAGGGCTTCAATATAACAACAATCAGGCCAGTTGTAAGTTCATATTTTTTATTATCTTATTCTTTTCGTGTATGTTTGTGAGTTTATGATATACCGATTGTACTTAAACAACATAATTGCACAGTAATATAACAATGTTGACTCTAATATGAAGAGTGTCTACATTATTGCTCATTTCAAAAGTTGTTATAAATGTATACTATGTTCGTGAAGTACGCGGGCTAACGGGCTGACAGTCTGGCGGGCTAACAGTGTGAACTGGGCGGGCTAGCAGTGTAGCGGCATAACAGTGTGAACTGGGCGGGCTAGCAGTGTAGCGGGCTAACAGTGTGAACTGGGCGGGCTAGCAGTGTAGCGGGCTAACAGTGTGAACTGGGCGGGCTAGCAGTCTAGCGGGCTAACAGTGTGAACTGAGCGGGCTAGCAGTCTAGCGGGCTAACAGTGTGAACTGGGCGGGCTGGCGGGCCAGCGGGCTAAAATCTAAAACTTTATTGATTGAACATAAAAATGTTATGATACATTACCTGGCAGTGTGAACTGGGCGGGCTAACAGTGTAGCGGGCTAGCAGTGTGAACTGGGCGGGCTGGCGGGCCAGCGGGCTAAAATCTAAAACTTTATTGATTGAACATAAAAATGTTATGATACATTACCTGGCAGTGTGAAGTGGGCGGGCTAGCAGTGTAGCGGGCTAGCAGTGTGAACTGGGCGGGCTGGCGGGCCAGCGGGCTAAAATCTAAAACTTTATTGATTGAACATTAAAACCTCATGATACATTTCCTAGCAGTGTGAATTGGACGGGCTGACAGTGTAGCGGGCTAGCAGTGTGAACTGGGCGGGCTGGCGGGCCAGCGGGCTAAAATCTAAAACTTTATTGATTGAACATAAAAATGTTATGATACATTACCTGGCAGTGTGAAGTGGGCGGGCTAACAGTGTAGCGGGCTAGCAGTGTGAACTGGGCGGGCTGGCGGGCCAGCGGGCTAAAATCTAAAACTTTATTGATTGAACATAAAAACGTTATGATACATTACCTGGCAGTGTGAAGTGGGCGGGCTAACAGTGCAGCGGGCTAGCAGTGTGAACTGGGCGGGCTGGCGGGCCAGCGGGCTAAAATCTAAAACTTTATTGATTGAACATAAAAATGTTATGATACATTACCTGGCAGTGTGAAGTGGGCGGGCTAACAGTGTAGCGGGCTAGCAGTGTGAACTGGGCGGGCTGGCGGGCCAGCGGGCTAAAATCTAAAACTTTATTGATTGAACATAAAAATGTTATGATACATTACCTGGCAGTGTGAACTGGGCGGGCTAACAGTGTAGCGGGCTAGCAGTGTGAACTGGGCGGGCTGGCGGGCCAGCGGGCTAAAATCTAAAACTTTATTGATTGAACATTAAAACCTCATGATACATTTCCTAGCAGTGTGAATTGGACGGGCTGACAGTGTAGCGGGCTAGCAGTGTGAACTGGGCGGGCTGGCGGGCCAGCGGGCTAAAATCTAAAACTTTATTGATTGAACATAAAAATGTTATGATACATTACCTGGCAGTGTGAAGTGGGCGGGCTAACAGTGTAGCGGGCTAGCAGTGTGAACTGGGCGGGCTGGCGGGCCAGCGGGCTAAAATCTAAAACTTTATTGATTGAACATAAAAACGTTATGATACATTACCTGGCAGTGTGAAGTGGGCGGGCTAACAGTGTAGCGGGCTAGCAGTGTGAACTGGGCGGGCTGGCGGGCCAGCGGGCTAAAATCTAAAACTTTATTGATTGAACATAAAAACGTTATGATACATTACCTGGCAGTGTGAAGTGGGCGGGCTAACAGTGTAGCGGGCTAGCAGTGTGAACTGGGCGGGCTGGCGGGCCAGCGGGCTAAAATCTAAAACTTTATTGATTGAACATAAAAACGTTATGATACATTACCTGGCAGTGTGAAGTGGGCGGGCTAGCAGTGTAGCGGACTAGCAGTGTGAACTGGGCGGGCTGGCGGGCCAGCGGGCTAAACTTTAATACTTAATTGTATCAACATGAAAACCTCATGATATATATTTCTTAGAAGTGTGACAATATGAAAACCTCATGATACATTTCTAAGAAGTGTGAAGTGGGAGGGCTGGCGTGTTCATGATTCATTAACTGAAGTTGGCGTTTTTTCATCATGGCAAAGAAACAGGCACAGTTATGGACTTACAAAAGGATTTAAACCAAAACCTTTGTACTCGAGCCAACTTCTGGCGAACTGGTTAATATACCGGACTCTCAGTCCAGGGGCAGAGATTTTTCTGGGGTCACTCCTGTCAAATATTCCGTATTAAATTTAAACCATGGTCTCAACCAACCAGGGATGGTTATGGAACTGGCATCTTTTGTTTTAATAGCAAAATCTAGACATTTTTAAAACTCCTAATCCCGGCAGGCTGAAACAAACTACGGACATTTACACTTAATTTAAGTGCTTTGACCGAGTATACTCAGCCTTTGCGAACATCGTAGATCCACATCAGTCGGTGCGCATTCGCGCCGTCTGCCAAGAATCTACACTGTTTACTGCCCAACCACTGAGTATGATTCTAGTGTCCAGGCACCGAACATTGTGGAACCTGATCAACCGGCTCTTGTTGGCGCCTATTGATATAACTCAAAAACGAGAACGGTGACCCCAAATTCTTTTTTGCTTAAAATGTTTCTGTTTTCATATTTTAACAACATGCCAAGTTTAAAGAAATTCTATTGAACAGTTTTAATTTTGCCTATATGCCTATATGAAAACTCCCGAAAACGTCATTAAGGGTTAAAAATAAAATATCAACCATAAGAGTTTTTGTCGTCTTTTTATTAATAAAAAGTTTCTGCGCCGATGGCAACAGTTGCTTCTCTGTGATCAAAATTCTGATTTTCATTTTTTCAATACGGGCGTTGACAAGAAAATACAAGAAAATGCGAGTTTGTTATCGTATTATATTTTCAATTTGATAGAACTTATGCTGCGCTTCGCGTGGCTTGCAATAAGTTCCATAAAATTAAAAAAATAAACAATAACCTATACTTATAACAATCTCAAATATTATGCAAAAGTTATTTTTCAAAAAATATTAAGAAATGTCAAGGAACAGTATTTGTGGTTAATAAACCTTTCGAAAATTTCGAAATTTTTCACGAGCTTATGCATTCTTACTGACAACATGCAACATAAAAATATTTCTGAATACATACACAAGCCAACAAAGTTTATGTATCGTGGATGTGCATAATACATTAGTTCAAACGAATGAACAAACATGAAAATCAATACATGATAAAACGTTAGATAATTTTCAAAAATATAAAAATGAATGACAATTGTTGAATAAATTTTGTCAAACATATTGCAAATTGTCCATTTATATACTGAAAGTAACTTAGCGTTTCATGCTATGGTAATTCTTTGTTGTTCTTAGGTGTGGGCCTTAAAATGATTTTAGATTTTCGAGAAAAAAAAAACAACATAATTTAAACAAGAAAGCAATAATACAGTCAAATCAAGATAACTTGATCAAATTTGCCATGCATATAGATTAATATACCTTGAATGAAAATATTGTATGCATGATTACAACATATGAGAGAGACACATAAACTAAATGTATTTATTAGAAACAAAGATATCCCTAATTCTGATATAACTAGCATTAGACAACTGTCATTCATTTCTGGATGACACTCGAATAGACATTAGTTAAAATAAGAAATTACTTGCCCATAAAGGTTAAAAGCTATAAAACATGCATATGTGCTATAAAATCAAATATTTTCAACCTATAGGTAAACAATGATATTTATCAATTACAGATAATACCGAAAATATAAGGTTAAAAAATAAGTTTTTAAAAGTAAAACATTATGTTATACAGTTAAATTGTCCAATAAAATTATGCAGAGAAGTTGTTGAAAATGATGTTAATAGTGTCATATAGCTTCTGTTTCAAAATCACATTATCATTACAGTTTGGAAACAAACAAAAAATTGAAACAAAATGACAATATCCGGATTAAGTGCTAACGAAATTTGTAGTTCAATAATAAAACTCGAATTTACACAGTACAACGTAAAAAGATACAATTGCTGATGTCGTTATGATGTCGTTTCAAGAAAACTATTCAAATTCTAATTTATATTCAATAAAGTTTAAACGAAAACGCCCAGTTCACACTGCTAGGAAATGAATCAAGAGGTTTTAATCCCCGTACATTTAATCAATGATGTTATATTTTCGATCCTTAAAGATCGTTCAGCACGACATTATTGTTGTGCTTGTGGTATTTTTAGTTTCAACTTTTCGGCATTTTCTAGTTGGGTGGTTCCAATATTCCTACTTGAATAATGTTGAATCACCCTTAGGATATGTTGCCTGCTTTTTAAATTTGTCTTTTGACGTCTTATCTGTGATATGCAGGCTTCATAACCTCTGATCCCCTTTCAAAATTCCATTTTATTTAGTTCCGCCCATTGTTTTCTCGTTTAGGGCACACGCATTTTATTACTCGGGGACCATACGCCGCTTTTCATGGAATGGCACGGGAGTGTCACATTGAAGGTTCCATGATAACCGCCGTATGAACACATCTGCGGATGTTTCTAAATTCAAAATTTTACTATTTCATGTTTAAATGTTGAATTCTGCTTAAGCCGGTGCTAGGGGGCGTGGACGGTAACTTGCACTTTCCAGTACCGTCCATGAACAGGCTCAATCAAACCGAGCCTGCAACATTTTCAATTTTGCCGTGTTGGGCTTTCTTTAGGGATTCTGTATTTATCTATTTTATGATCACATCCGTGTTATTTGTGCCGTGTGGCGGCTGTAAAAATTCTCCCCGTACATTTAATCAATGATGTTATATTTTCGATCCTTAAAGATCGTTCAGCACGACATTATTGTTGTGCTTGTGGTATTTTTAGTTTCAACTTTTCGGCATTTTCTAGTTGGGTGGTTCCAATATTCCTACTTGAATAATGTTGAATCACCCTTAGGATATGTTGCCTGCTTTTTAAATTTGTCTTTTGACGTCTTATCTGTGATATGCAGGCTTCATAACCTCTGATCCCCTTTCAAAATTCCATTTTATTTAGTTCCGCCCATTGTTTTCTCGTTTAGGGCACACGCTTTTTATTACTCGGGGACCATACGCCGCTTTTCATGGAATGGCACGGAAGTGTCACATTGAAGGTTCCATGATAACCGCCGTATGAACACATCTGCGGATGTTTCTAAATTCAAAATTTTACTATTTCATGTTTAAATGTTGAATTCTGCTTAAGCCGGTGCTAGGGGCGTGGACGGTAACTTGCATTTTCCAGTACCGTCCATGAACAGGCTCAATCAAACCGAGCCTGCAACATTTTCAATTTTGCCGTGTTGGGCTTTCTTTGGGGATTATGTATTTATCTATTTTATGACCACGTCCTTGTTATTTGTGCCGTGTGGCGGCTGTAAAAAGTCTCCCCGTACATTTAATCAATGATGTTATATTTTCGATCCTTAAAGAGCGTTCAGCACGACATTATTGTTGTGCTTGTGGTATTTTTAGTTTCAACTTTTCGGCATTTTCTAGTTGGGTGGTTCCAATATTCCTACTTGAATAATGTTGAATCACCCTTAGGATATGTTGCCTGCTTTTTAAATTTGTCTTTTGACGTCTTATCTGTGATATGCAGGCTTCATAACCTCTGATCCCCTTTCAAAATTCCATTTTATTTAGTTCCGCCCATTGTTTTCTCGTTTAGGGCACACGCATTTTATTACTCGGGGACCATACGCCGCTTTTCATGGAATGGCACGGGAGTGTCACATTGAAGGTTCCATGATAACCGCCGTATGAACACATCTGCGGATGTTTCTAAATTCAAAATTTTACTATTTCATGTTTAAATGTTGAATTCTGCTTAAGCCGGTGCTAGGGGGCGTGGACGGTAACTTGCACTTTCCAGTACCGTCCATGAACAGGCTCAATCAAACCGAGCCTGCAACATTTTCAATTTTGCCGTGTTGGGCTTTCTTTAGGGATTCTGTATTTATCTATTTAATGTTGATTCAATTAAGTTTTAAAGTTTAGCCCGCTGGCCCGCCAGCCCGCCCAGTTCACACTGCTAGCCCGCCACACTGTTAGCCCGTCCATTTCACACTGCCAGGTAATGTATCATAACGTTTTCATATTCATTCAGTAAAGTTTTAGATTTTAGCCCGCTGGCCCGCCAGCCCGCCCAGTTCACACTGCTAGCCCGCTACACTATTAGCCCGCCCACTTCACACTGCCAGGTAATGTATCATAACGTTTTTATGTTCAATCAATAAAGATTTAGATTTAGTAACTTGCACTTTCCATTACCGTCCATGAACAGGCTCAATCAAACCGAGCCTGCAACATTTTCAATTTTGCCGTGTTGGGCTCTCTTTAGGGATTCTGTATTTATCTATTTTAGATTTTAGCCCGCTGGCCCGCCAGCCCGCCCAGTTCACACTGCTAGCCCGCTACACTGTCAGCCCGTCCAATTCACACTGTTAGAAAATGTATCATGGGGTTTTAATGTTGAATCAATAAAGTTTTAGATTTTAGCCCGCTGGCCCGCCAGCCCGCCCAGTTCACACTGCTAGCCCGCTACACTGTTAGCCCGCCCACTTCACACTGCCAGGTAATGTATCATAACGTTTTTATGTTCAATCAATAAAGTTTTAGATTTTAGCCCGTTGGCCCGCCAGCCCGCCCAGTTCACACTGCTAGCCCGCTACACTGTCAGCCCGTCCAATTCACACTGCCAGGTAATGTATCATAACATTTTTATGTTCAATCAATAAAGTTTTAGATTTTAGCCCGTTGGCCCGCCAGCCCGCCCAGTTCACACTGCTAGCCCGCTACACTGCTAGCCCGCCCACTTCACACTGCCAGGTAATGTATCTTAACGTTTATATGTTCAATCAATAAAGTTTTAGATTTTAACCCGCTGGCCCGCCAGCCCGCCCAGTTCACACTGTTGCCCGCTACATTGTTAGCCCGCCCAATTCACACTGCCAGGTAATGTATCATAACATTTTTATGTTCAATCAATAAAGTTTTAGATTTTAGCCCGCTGGCCCGCCAGCCCGCCCAGTCACACTGCTAGCCCGCTGCACTGTTAGCCCGCTCACTTCACACTGCCAGGTAATGTATCATAACATTTTAAGTTCAATCAATAAAGTTTTAGATTTTAGCCCGCTGGCCCGCCAGCCCGCCCAGTTCACACTGCTAGCCCGCTACACTGTTAGCCCGCCCATTTCACACTGCCAGGTAATGTATCATAACATTTTTATGTTCAATCAATAAAGTTTTAGATTTTAGCCCGCTGGCCCGCCAGCCCGCCCAGTTCACACTGCTAGCCCGCTGCACTGTTAGCCCGCCCAGTTCACACTGCCAGGTAATTTATCATAACGTTTTTATGTTGAATCAATAAAGTTTTAGATTTTAGCCCGCTGGCCCGCCAGCCCGCCCAGTTCACACTGCTAGCCCGCTACACTGTTAGCCCGCCCACTTCACACTGCCAGGTAATGTATCATAACATTTTTATGTTCAATCAATAAAGTTTTAGATTTTAGCCCGCTGGCCCGCCAGCCCGCCCAGTTCACACTGCTAGCCCGCTACACTGTCAGCCCGTCCAATTCACACTGCTAGGAAATGTATCATGAGGTTTTAATGTTGAATCAATAAAGTTTTAGATTTTAGCCCGCTGGCCCGCCAGCCCGCCCAGTTCACACTGCTAGCCCGCTACACTGTTAGCCCGCCCAGTTCACACTGCCAGGTAATGTATCATAACATTTTTATGTTCAATCAATAAAGTTTTAGATTTTAGCCCGCTGGCCCGCCAGCCCGCCCAGTTCACACTGTTAGCCCGCTAGACTGCTAGCCCGCCCAGTTCACACTGTTAGCCCGCTACACTGCTAGCCCGCCCAGTTCACACTGTTAGCCCGCTACACTGCTAGCCCGCCCAGTTCACACTGTTAGCCCGCCAGACTGTCAGCCCGTTAGCCCGCGTACTTCACGAACATATGTATACTTGCCAAAATACGTACACAATAAACTTGAAAAGAGTACACAATTACAGTACATCCAACATACGTTAGTTTTGTTCGAATGAAAGAAGAAAAGTGCTACATGTATAATACAGAAATGATTAATTTTGTACAAACATGCCACAGAAATAATTATAATCACACGATTAAATGCTGTTAAATGCAACAACTGAAGTTACACAAAAATCATCACATTCTCTATAATATAGAGCATGTCAGATGTATTTTAAATGAACAGTGGCACTTTCTTCTACGACAAAGCTATTAAGGAAAATATCATAAACCACAATTAAGTGTAAGACATACAGAATGGAGCACCGAAACAAACTGGGACGGTCGAAACAATTGGGTTTAAAGCTTGTACTAAACAAGAAACAACATATAAATATTTCTAAATATATTCGAAATCTTAGAGATACAAAATAAATTGATTTTTTTACATATGACGCGTAGTGAGACATATTTGATAAGATAACCGCTAGCAATATTGTTAATGAATGTAAATGTTCAATCAATGTGTAACTTTAACCTCTTGTACAATATATTGTACCGATTTTGTGATTAAAAGTAATAACAATACGTCGTGTTAGGAATTAATTGGAAACAAACAGGGTTCATGTTAGAGAAATTCATCAACAGTTTATTTGGTGTTATAACACTTAAATGATAAGCATTGGTACATTATATCGAACGCTGTCTCTGTTATAAATCATTTTTTACGATCTAAACTTTCATGTACAAAATAATTATCATCCTTCTTCGAGTCAAGTGCATCACATGCTAGATACAACTTCATTTTCATACGCTGTACTCATTTGGCCCTGGTTATCTGCAAGTAGATAGGAAAAGTGTTAACACTATATAAATTTAAACTGTATTTTAAAATAACTCAAATTTGAATAGTTATACGTAGCATAAAGTTGCAATGATACGGAGAGATTGGTTGCGCTCAGCATAATTCATGTTATGTTTATTAACAATACATTCATTATAAAAACATCTTGAAGTATATAATGCAGACTTAAAGAGACGGGGTATATTCTATTTATTAAAGACAAGATACAACCTTCAGAGCATAATCTGCAAA
The DNA here is from genome assembly GCF_026571515.1 of Ruditapes philippinarum. NCBI lineage: Eukaryota > Metazoa > Mollusca > Bivalvia > Venerida > Veneridae > Ruditapes > Ruditapes philippinarum. The sequence continues at coordinate 37,482 of NW_026860894.1, forward strand.
TACAGTGAAAATATGCCAAGCAAAAATCATTTAGAGACAAGTATTCTGGTTGTTTCTGACAGATATTGCTCAAATAAGTTACAATCATTGTGACGCCGAACTTTGTGAGACTGTTATTGAACATATGCCATTGACTTTTCATGAGACCCTTCAGATGTTGAATTAGTTGTAGGGTAGCAAAGCTTTTCTGTTAATACTTAACGATAATACACAATGGATATGCTCCTAAGGCAATTTGCAGATAGCATAGTTTACTTTGTTGTCAATATTGTATATACCATCAACGATTTGATTTCCGTGTACTCTACGATGACACTATAGTTGTGCGGTCCTTCAGGAGCGATCCATCAAGTTAGTGCTTAAGATTAAATACAGCTTAATCCGGTTTTAATGGGCTTTGGGAGATGTTGCACATTTACATTATCTCTCATGAATAGATTTTATCAAACCTAGTTTCCAAAATGTATATAATTATATTGTTTGTTTTTTTTTCATTGCTTCCAAGAGCGCTCCTTCCCCGATTGTTTTAATATATAAAATGATTCAGTCTTGTTGCTTTCTGTATAGAGCTTTTGATTTAGTTTGCTATCGATAATCGGTGTAATGACCTTATATTGTTATACAAGCGACCTGTTTAGACAAGAAAGATAGGATCAATATATATAGAACAATTAAAGGCACGTAATAACGATGATAATAAATTTGATTTAAAGATTATATGTAGTATGATTTTGGGTTATCGCACGTTTTTTTCGTGTTATAACGTCTGCAGACTCCCGAGGAATAGTTGGTGCTCCAACAGTTCCGAGGGACTCTGCAGACTTTATAACACGAAATAAACGTGCGTTGACGCTATTAAAGCATACAATTTAAAAAAGATTCATGATGTATACTTAATACAAAACACATACATTAAATCCTTGTGCTTGGACGGTATTTATCCAATTCCACATGTTTAACGTATGCGTTTTATTTTTCCGGGGCCAACTACTTGGGAAATTCAAATGCTCAGAACCAAAAATTCAAATTTTGATTGATTTAACAAAGCTTTACATTGAAAATTTATTAACTCAAGAAAAATACAACATCAAATTACTCTGCCCAAGACAAAACATGACCCTTAGAAATTCCTAAAATGATTTTAGATTGACGGTAGAATAAAGATAAGTGACATCAGAATCGTTTTTTTTTTCATGCTCACAAGTTGATAAAAGAATAGTATCAGGCACTAAACATTATTCTTTCAAAGAAATATAAAGAGCATTTATCAATGTAAACATCAATAAAACAATATTTTCTCATATTTATTTTGTGTTATCTTGTTTTGTAAGTTAATTTAATGGTTAAACTGAATGAAATTTATTTTTTTACATTGACAACTTTCCGTTTCTTAGAAAGGACGACAACCAAGATTAGTGGCGATGTCTACACGCCGTATTTCCGGCATAGTTACTAGAATGCTGCTCGCCGTTATGCGATTGAGGCCCTCAAACCAATTATCTAAATAAAACACTTTTGCAAACAGGCCAAATCGTCATTTTATGTTTGATTACTTGGCCCTGTATGTATTGCGCATAGGTAAAACCGGGCTGTAACAAGAGCGCGTGACTATGTTAACACATGGGTTTTGTCCCGTTTTAACATGGGCAAAAGAGGGAAAAATAGCCGATTTTATGCTATAATAATTGATAATGTACTTTTCAGTCCATATATGATTCAGACGGATGCTCAACGATACTTATATCAGACTATTTTTTTTCCCCAAAAAAGTTTACAAAATAATAACTTCAAACCTTGGCCGTTTTCCACGGCTATTTCATATAAATAATTATATGTTATTATTATTCCCACATAAAGGGTTAAACCAGCAGAGACCGTTGCAGAAGCAATGTGCGTTAATTTGCCAATTAATACCATGGACGATACACAAATTATCAGTATTTTTCCTTATCCAATTGACAAAAATAAGCATAAATGGTATACACAGAACAGTCCTCATTTGTACGTAGATTGCAAGTTTGAGTATAAAAGACTTTTGAAAATCATCAGCTTCAAAGGCCATATTAGCGATTGCAGTACAAACGTGTTCTGTCTTTTGTCCCTGTGAGATCAGCGGAACCGACCGTTTACTGCACATAACTGAGTCTTTTTATATAAATAAGTGGAATTAGAAATAGGCCTATATCGTTCTCGAAATTTCAATGACAGAGCAAATAATGAGATCAAAGTAACTTGCATCTCTTATTGTACGATGTATGCAAAACATACGCAAAATATATCAATATATATAAATTTACAATTGGGTACATCCAAAGTGTCATAATCTGGATCATCTTGTGCAGCTCGAGACTTTGGCGTTGAGTAGTGACTTTTATTTTTCTTACTGTAATCAAAAAATAAGTATTCATAGTTTCAGCAAGCAAGAAAACCCAATTAACAAATCAATATTACAAACAATAACGCACAATACTATTAAAACATGTGTAACATGCTCTATATTTTCGAAAATTATTTTATAAAGGTATATTTCAAGACTTTGTTAAAATAAACATTTAATTGATTCTACCTTTAAACATATTATATAACTGTGTTCATGTACTTGTAAAAGAAAGACGAATTGACTGTTTATAGAGAACTTATATTGCATTCTTTATTTATCGGTGTTTGAAACACAGACAGACATAACTTTATATTAAATAAAGATAAATTCAAAATAACCTAGAAACTATCATGATTGTTAAATATTCTAGTCTTACAGGAATGAGATTGCACTGTATTTACACAAGATTTGTTCAAGCAATAACTTTGAGCTAAAGACGTTCAAGTATATGTCATTTTGATTTAAACTTGTTAACCTTTTTCTCTTTCTAAATATTAAAACAGCAACAAATAAAGCGCTAAGTATCAGGACAATTATTGATCCACTGACAACACCTGCTACGAGAGCTGTTGCATTCTTCTCCTTTTCTCCCTGGTGGGTTTGATTGTTCATTTCATCAACTGTATACAAACAATAGAGGATACATTTGTACTTGTTTTGCAAGTAATATAAAAAACTATTTCAAGGACTGAAAATCGAATGAAAATATAAGACTTGTTGTTTATTAATGCATAAAATGTGATGTTACATACTAAACAAACACATATTCTATTTTGGTATAACATACTTTTTAGTTGCTGACATTAATTTGTTTACTACTGACTTTTTTGCCGCGCTGGAAATCATGACGTCACAATATTATTGCCAAAAAGATGCTTTAACGTTTCTGTACTTGTCTTACATTTTTAAAATAATTCGTGCAGATATTCACGTCATCAAACACATTTTACTCACGGAATAGTTTTTTGTGACAATATTGCCACTTAATATTAAAAGGATCTTACACTGGCTGCTGTTAAATCCTTGAGACCTTGACATTGAGTAAGCACAAAAACGACATTCATACACATCTGTACATTTGAACAGATTGAAGAAGGCCCTTCATGAAGTAAAACTTATGTTTAGCTGACATAAACCAGTATGACATTTAACTTTCAAGGATGACATTGACCTTGAGACATCACAGCGGCAACACGTGTGCTGTATACCACCTTGTTTATGTTAACATTTGAGCCCAATGTTAACAGCAGTCGCGAGATTATCTTAAATTCACCTTCAAATGTGACCTTCAGTAGGCACATCTTCACAATGCATATTTGCAGTAACCATTTGTGCAAAGTTTGAAAAACAGTCTTTAAAAATTTTATCAAGCAGACATGAAATTGTTTATCATTTTACTTCAGCAAGGACAATGCTTACATTGATGCTGCCCATTACCTTGTTGAGGTGAACATCTGAGACTTAAAGAAAGTCCGTCAATGGGTATATAATTTAAATAGCAGACGTAAGTCACTAGGATATTACATCAACTCACCTTGATTACAATGGAAACCAGTGTATCCGTCTTGGCAACCGTTTTCACATATCCCATAGTCGTTAGTACATGTACCATCTGCACAAAAACAGCTCTCACTACACTTGTCTCCAAAAGTGTTCTTCGGACATTCTTTGTAAACACAAATGTCAATCTCAACTTAAGACGCATTATGAACAGACATATACGTTTTATGCAATAATTTAAGCATAAGTTAAAGTGGCATTATGCCCATTCAAGGGTATGTACAGTGAGTTAAAAGGTGAAAGTCAAAATAAGTTTTATATTGCCACAATTCATTTTAATTTAATAATCTACTTTACATAAACAATAAATAACCCCTGGATCGAAACTAAATTTTCGTAAATTTCAATTAGAACTTACCTGAAAAGTTCAGTTATAAAAAAGAGTGGGGCAGTTTTTTTCTATCTAAGGCAGATTTTAAATTTTACCATAAAAATTTTCCAAAATAAACTGTTGGTCAAACACCATTTTAACAGTCAATATTTTGAAATAAAAAGTCAATTCAGCTCAACTTGAGTATCAAAATATGAGCATAATGTCGCTTTAAATAAAATATGAAATGAATGATAAACAAGGGCGCCTTATTACAAATTTAAAAGTAAACATTTTAACATAAAAATGATTTTTCCAATTTCAAGATTTCAAGATTGTATACGGAAATATTGAATGCTGAAGTGTACATGGTAGGTAATCACGTGATATTTGTTTACCGTAACATTCGGTCACTGCTACTTGTAACAGCTATTTGTCCGTTATTTATTTCAATACTTGACAAATAAACATATTCCAGTAAATATTTGCCTATTCCAATGTTATATAACTTGTCGTAACTTTTTATTTTTGCTGTAAGAGTAGATTGTTTTCTTTGCGGCAATACTATGATTAGAATATATGTCACAATTCCTGTAAGCATATCGGAATACTCGCTACACTGGATATATATGTACTATAGATATCATCATCTCAAAAAGGTCTGCGGTAATTTGAATCTCGGCCTGTTGATCATACATTTATCTATCTTTAAGGTAAAAGACAACATGCAGCTTTAGCTGTTAAGTCATTTTTAGTAATTAAAGTGTATTACATAAAACATATAAAGCTAATAAAGTATAGGTAGCAAAAAATAGATTTTTAGGGGCATTAAACATATTTTGAGTATGTAACACAACTTGTCATTCGTCAGCTAACCTTGGTTACAAGATTTACCGATCCAACCAGATTTACATGCATCTGACTGACAATATCCATTTCTTTTATCACATGCACGTTCATCGGCACAGTGACAAATTTGGGAGCATTCCTCGCCAAATGTTCCTACCTCACATTCTATAAAACATGAAATACTCATCATTTTTTCTGCCATAAATCAAATTTTACATTTAGCAAACAAAGTGCCTCTAAAATTTATTAAACATCTTGTATTTATTGAAGAACACTGACTTTACTATGATTTGCGCTTCGTAAACTAGCTAGCAATAATTCAAATAATACCGAGACAATAAATAGAAATGTACATTAATCCGAGTTGAGAATAAAAGTGCTCACCCCCTTCAGTCACCAAAACTTCACACAAAGTCAGGATGCCTGGTCTCTCGATCTTAATATATCTTGTTAGCTGATTTGAAAAAGTTAGCACATGTTCATTTCCATCTATCCGCCTCGTGGTATTTTCAACCAGATGATATGAACGTTGTCCCGTATTATTAGAAAAATAAAGCTTGAAATCGGTAAGTTGTTTATATTTTTCCTCTAAAACATACAGATTAGTAAATATTAACCATACAGAAAAATTTAATAAAAACAGCATACTACTTGAAATAACGAAATAAATACCCAAACCAAAACACAAAAAGGCAATTATAATAAAAACAATGCAGTTTGACTAAACCTGTAAATAGACAGAAATTGTAAGCACCAGCTTCCTTTCTACTCGCCTTCCCAGCCACCCTTATCCCCTAGTTTCGGCTTCAGCAGAAATTAACATGTTGAGTTTTAAATAAAAACAAAGTTTTGCGTTATATTTACAGATAGTTCCACATTTCTTACAATATAAGCAGACAAAACAGATTAATACTAACCGTTGTCTCTACTGTACACAGTAACGCTACTGATAGGATACCTTTGTCCTAAATCTACTGTCCACCAAGACAATTGGGAATTCTTTGTGCCGCTACAGCAATTGCAAACCTCAGGTACTGGACCAATTTTTTCATCGATTGCACGATTTGAAGTCCAATTAAGTAATGTTGATGACATAGCTGTTTGCACATCCAAGCGCCTCAAAATGTTTACATCTATTTATATACAACAACAAAATATCTAACTACAAATACATAAAATGAAAACATTAATACTTTTAAAAATCTATGAACCGTGCGTTTGAGTCATCTCAATTACAATGGTATAGAAAACATTGTTACACATTTTTATCTCATGCTTTCCAGTGTTTTATTGTAATATATCAGATGATTGTATTCTGATAAACCACTAGTGAAATTTATAAAATATAATTTTCACTGTAGCCGGACTATATCTGAATGCAGATGAAAAGAAAATCATAACTAAATGGAATAACAGACAGAAATAAATGCCTTCATGCGTAAATTGTGCTTCTTTAGGAAAAAAAGTCGATGTCATCATACATAATGTTAAAAATATAACAAAATTAGAGAAATGTAACAGACCTATATTTCAAAATTGATAATGTGACGTCATGATGTGATGACGTCACAAGGGAGAATGCGAGATGTTACGCGGCAAAATAAGTAAAAAAGTACTTTAAATTACTTAAAAGGCATGAAATAAAAAGAAAATTTATTTGTTTTACATATAAGATTGAAATATATTTCATTCGTGAACACCAGCTATTATATTTTCACTCGTGGCTACGCTACTCGTGAAATTATTGCATCTGGTGTTCACTCAGTGAAATTATATTTCAATATTACATGCAAAACAAACAAATATCCTCTCTAGGTTACACTGTTTTCTTTTAATTACGCAACACCAATACGTAAATTAAATTATTTACGTTTGCAAATCGTCAGACCCACTTCACAAAGATTAAAGGATCATGATCAGGACAGGCGTTTATATTTGATAATTATGTTACATAATGAATTGACATCTTTATATTATGATAGTTGATGCAATATATATTGCTAGGAAAGGGGCGTCCGTGGTCGAGTGGTTAAGTTCGTTGACTTCAAATCAAATACCCCTCACCCCTGTGGGTTCCAGTCCCGACATGATTAGATTCTTTTATGTCAGGAAGATATCAAGATAACTAACGGAACATCGGTGGTTCTACTCAGGTAAAGTTGAAACCATATGACATATACTGTGTCTGGGATACGTAAAATCCAATCATAGAAACAAAAACATATTGCAAAGAAATAACAAGAGATTAAAATTATATCAAACATCAAACATATTTCAGGGGAAAGGACATATCAGAAAATAAATATAAAGAAATATGTTGCTTATCCCTCAATTTTGATCACCACAACAAAAAAAACCTTTGAAATACATGTGTATTAGTTTTTAAACTACGTTTGTTCATTTATTAGATATAGTTCATAGAATTTCATTAATCCATCAATATTTATCTGTCGATATAAACTAAAATTAAAACAAGGGGATGTTTAAAGATTTAGTGGTAATCGTATCGAGAAATCAAGGTGTGTAATGGCCTGGCGGCTTAGCGGCATAACGGGCTAAACTTGTTGAAATTTGAAACAATTAAAACGGTTATAAATGCAGTTCTTCAGATATATCTTGTAAGTTAAACGATATGTTAGCAGATAAAAAAATTGAGAGACGTTTTTACTTTTATCATGTTTGTACGGTTATTTTTCCATTAAGTATGATGATGGATGATGAAAAGTCGAAAGCACGATGCAGAAATTCGAAATAACGACATTATGATGGTGAAAATTCGATATAACTTCGATTCGACCTTTCACCACCGTACGTTTTCGTTTATCCTCTGTTTTATTTTGCTGCTGCCAATTTCACGTCGTCAGTCCGCTAGACCAAAAGGACGCCAACTTCACACATCTGAGTAAAACTTAAGATTTATTAGGCGTTTCACAATATATGTACACGTCAACCTGAATTTTGTTTGCTAGTCAGCATGTCAGTTAATTAGTCTAATACGGCGTCATTACTCGACAGATTAATTGTAATTGTAATTGATACTAATACATTGGTAGGTCGATATATAAGCAATTGGTACCAAATGACAGTGGTCATATGCGTGGACGGTAACTTGCACTTTCCAGTACCGTCCATGAACAGGCTCAATCAAACCGAGCCTGCAACATTTTCAATTTTGCCGTGTTGGGCTTTCTTTAGGGATTCTGTATTTATCTATTTTATGATAACATCCGTGTTATTTGTGCCGTGTGGCGGCTGTAAAAAGTCTCCCCGTACATTTAATCAATGATTTTATATTTTCGATCCTTGAAGATCGTTCAACACGACATTATTGTTGTGCTTGTGGTATTTTTAGTTTCAACTTTTCGGCATTTTCTAGTTGGGTGGTTCCAATATTCCTACTTGAATAATGTTGAATCACCCTTAGGATATGTTGCCTGCTTTTTAAATTTGTCTATTGATGTCTTATCTGTGATACGCAGGCTTCATAACCTCTTGATCCCCTTTCAAAATTCCATTTTATTTAGTTCCGCCCATTGTTTTCTCGTTTAGGGCACACGCTTTTTATTACTTGGGGGACCATACGCCGCTTTTCATGGAATGGCACGAAAGTGTCACATTGAAGGTTCCATGATAACCGCCGTATGAACCATCTGCGGATGTTTCTAAATTCAAAATTTTACTATTTCACGTTTAAATGTTGAATTCTGCTTAAGCCGGTGCTAGGGGGCGTGGACGGTAACTTGCACTTTTCAGTACCGTCCATGAACAGGCTCAATCAAACCGAGCCTGCAACATTTTCAATTTTGCCGTGTTGGGCTTCCTTTAGGGATTCTGTATTTATCTATTTTAGAAAATAATCATAGAAAATATATTTACTAAATTGTATAAACGAATATTCTAGTATCGTGGAAGAAGTGATTTGTTACATTGTTATGAGCGATTGAATGATATGCGAAATGTGTCAAATCTAAGGATGATGAAACGTAATTTCTCAATAAAAAGTATAATCCAAACATTTGAAAAAAATTCTACCTGTATCATTTTTTTTAAGTTTTATAATTGCAATTTGTATTATACACGATAAATAGCAATATAATGTCTCGAATGAAAAACACATTTGAAGACAGATGAACAGTTATATCCGAATGGTCCATGATTTTAGTCAAATAAACAATGATGTACATTTCATTTTAGTGCAAATATATATTCAAATACAAAAGAAAATCGTAAGATTATTTTGAAAAGATAAATCTGTAAGTCTGTTTTCATATACAGTTACTTTTTTTCTTTAAACGATAAAACAATTCTAATTTCCAATTCTTTCACTGAGACATTATACAATGTTTATAGCAAATGATATACGCATTTCAATAGAATTAAATGACACTTTTGATTTTATGATTAAAGGAAACGTACCTTCGCTGCAGGTTGGTAGAATCCATCCGGGATCACATTGCCCAATAAAGCATATTCCATTAGTATTATCACATAAAGTACCATCTTTACAGTTGCAAGTGTTGCTGCATCCATCACCAAACTTGTGGACATCACAAACTACAATAAAGTTTCATTGTAATGTTTCTAAGTAAGTTGATAAAGCTTTACTTGCAAGCTCGAACTTCAATTAATTATAAATAATCACCCGAAATTTTGAGACGTGGGCACAAAAGTACTCAATGAATGATATACTTTAAATGGTTAGATATGACACTTTAAAGATTAAAAAAATGATTATTATTGATATCATAAAAAAACTTGTATTAAGCAAATGCATAGGAATTCTTTCGTGAAGTTTCATATAATAAAATGTATATTTTAAAACTCCTGTTCCTGTTGCTTTATCATGTTTCTTAAAATTGTAAAATCAAACTCTTCTGGCATATCCTATTCTATACGGAAGGTAATTCAGATAGAAACATAACTAGACATGAATTTTTAGCATATTTATTCCAAATGTTGTTTTGTTTTAAATTGATAGGAAAAAAGACAGGTTATTCGACAACTGGACTTAGAATTATTACAAATATTTGGACGAAATTATAATGAAACGTGAGCATGAATAAACAAGCATTTCAATAAATAAAGAATTAGATGAGGAAACGCATATATATCTTGAAAGAGGGTAATGAATTGTGTTGTATGTTATTAATTAGGGTATTTGTAATTACCAGGTTGTCTCTTATATTTATTTATGATAGTTTTAAAAAAGCATCTTCAATTCTACAAAAGATCTGTTAAGAAAATGTGGCTTAAACCTAAGTTGTACAATCAGTACTATGATCATTTTACTTATTTGTTATTTACCATTTTCACACGCCTCTCCTTGCCACCCTGCTAAACAACCTGGTGTCTGACATTTACCTGTTACTTGGTTACATGCATGATTGTCTTTACAATTACATTTATGTATACAGCCAGTTCCAAAATGTCCAATTTCACATTCTGAAAAAGTTTAAACATTTCGTTGAATAATTTATTTATCAATATATTCTTTATGCTGTTCATTGTGCAAAAATATTGATTATATACCTTTTAACAATACCATACTTAAAAATGAAGTACCATTACGCGCATGCGCATTCTATGAGGGGCAAACAAGCAATAAAGGGCAAAGGGACCTAAAAATGAGCAATCATGAAGTTCGGTTGGCCAGAAAAACGATTCTAAATATTCAAAAGCAGGTAACCAGTTGCACAGCATTATTCAAGAATGTATGTCATACATTAAAGATTTATAGTTTGCATGCATTGCTCCTAATTATAAAAACTGACAGCAACTTATATTTACCCATCCAAAAAAAATCACATCTTAAATATAATAATATTGACAACCTTCATGACAGCATTCAAGCAGTTTCCCTTTTCAAAATATCAACAGACCATCGAGGGCTTTTTCAAATAGCCCCTTTTTAAAATTTTAATCAAAATTTTAATTTTTTCAAAAATTTTTACCCAGTTTTTTTATTTGTTTCGCTAAAACTGCCCCCCTTGTTTTCTTTTTTTGAATCCCCATTTGGAGCTTACAAATACAATCGCACAAACAAAAAAACCCGAAATTTTTATTTTCGTGTAAACAAAAAAGGGTACTGCTCTTTTCCTAATAAAAAACATAAAAAATTACAAGACAGAGAAATACAAAGTTTCAGTACCTTCAAACACTATTCTTGTTTTTATAAATTTGACCCTTTGGGGGCCCAATTTTAAAATTCCCCCGCCCTAACTAAAAAGAGTCATCAGTATTTTAAATCTTTTACAAGCAATTTGGACTAAAAAAATATTACCATACTTTTTAAAAGTGATAAAGAAAGATACAATGGGTGACAAAATGGTGACAAATACGTATCTATTATACTTGAAATAATGATTAGATACTGACAAAATAACCTTCGTATTCAAGCGTAGGAATTTAACCCCCTCTTGCATTCAAATGTGCTGAAATATTTCACTCGAACATATCTTCTTTTAAGATTCTCGTCAAGACTGTAAAAATGCTAGTTTATTTAATACTAAAGCACTGATCTCCTAGATTAGATATCGTGAATGCAAATCATATGGTTATATTCTCTTTTTGTTCTTATACTTAATGACTTTAATGAATGTGAGTTCAAGTTATTTCAAGTGGAAATCATTAATATGGCATGACTTAGAGCGGAAAATTTGTAAAATGTTATTTCATAACTATAATGAATTAAGAAAATATGCGGGACTTACTACTTAAATTATCCAAATGCGCATACAAAAGTCCTGTGTTTAAGGTATCATTTTTCATCAGTTATATAAATTGAAACAAAATGGTGCTTTAGATATAGAGGATATTTTAATATTAACGTTAATATTAAAATCTGTTTTCCCCATTGAGAGCCCCATTTAGTCGAAATTTCTCATTAAATACAAGAAGTCTTGAGCTGAAAAATAAGTTCGGCAATCAACGTTAAATGACGGGGATGTTATTCATTTTATTAAAAAAATATGAATGTTCGCTTGTTTTAATAATAAAAACAAACAATTCTTGTAGGAGAAAAAAGTTGTGTATTTCATTGGAGGAAAATAGTTGTGTTTCATTCAGAGGAATATCATTTGAATTTGTTAGTCATACACCTTTTTAAAAGAAAGAAAACTTATTTGAGGATTGTAACAGACAAAAAATAAGTGTTGACAGATGTGAAAACATTCAAAAATGCAGATAGGAAAATGGAAAACTTGGAAGCTGGCTCAGGAACGCTGGGTAGTTTACTTATTCTACGAGCAGATGGCTGCCATTGCTTTCCAATTTTTCATGAAGCATACGACAGTTATTGTTCGTAGGATACTTTAATATGCCCAAATGTCATCAAGAGCAGTTTTGCATGTCGAAGGATTGTATTTTTCAGACTGTAAAAAATGAAACAAAAAAAATTAAAGACGAAATTTGGTGATTGGAATTTAAATGAATAGAAGTAAGTTTTTTCTTCTTATTACTTTTGACTTTTAAGTTATTTATCAATTTCAGCTTTGCTTTTTCTTTAAACAGCCTGACATTGTCAGAATTGTCAGCAAAAATAAAATTGAGGTACCACATGGGGAAAATCTTAAAAAAGTAGTTTCATCATTGAAAAGTGTGAAATTATATTTTGATAATTTTTACTGTGAAATTATCAAATGTTATTTTCACGGATAAATCAGTAATCCACTGAAAAGCATAAAATAAAAACTTGTATAACCGGTGTAAAACGAAATACTACACAATTTATATTATATATTTCTATTGACTAAGTGGTTAGTGTCCAACATACGGAAACAGTCAGTTGTTTTTTTTGCCAGCTAGCTTTCAATATGATATCATTATATCGAGGCGTTTAACCATGATCCCATGGCATTCGTAATAACGTACTATTATGATAACCGTAATTATTAATTTATTAACTTTTACATATACCTTTCATATCAATGTTGTTAGGATTTGTTTTTGTAAGAGATTTATATTACAGAATACGATATAGATAAAGCTCTGTGATTTTCTGAAGTGTCAAGATATACCTACCAAAATATCCCTTTACGCTAAATGCATTTAATATAGAATAAATTACCACTCAATATATGATATACAGACCCATTAACCAGCTTTAAGTCTTTCTTATATCAGGGACGTTGCAAATATTATTCTTTATTTTATTACGGCGACAGGACATAATATCAAATACTATACACACGCGACTCCGAAGAAATTGTAGCTCTCTCAATCAACATTTTTGTTTCAAAAGAATATTGCCCAAACCCCTTTTTGTCATTGTCGTAAAATTAACTCACTATTTCTTGAATGTCAAAAATTTGATAACATAAGACATTTTGTCAAATACAATTTTAAATATTATAGCTCCCTCGTTAGAAAGCAGCTCCTTAAGAACGGAATACAAAACAATTGAAGCAAATACTATCATATTTTCTTCAGTCCATAAATATCAAACTAAGTAAGAGGTTTGAAAATGATTTATAGAAACATCATTTATTCAGTACCGCAGTCGTTTATACACATTTAATTTTTATTCTCCAAATACATTTAAGATAAACAAGATCAACAAGAAAAGGCGGCGTTCAAGTAAGTCCGAAAGCTAGTCGTTAATGTGCTGAAATAACGTTATAATTACAACATATCTTACTATTATTAATATAGGTTTAAATATGTATAGGTATCCTCAAGTTTTTTCCACATATTATATGAATTGATACACAATGTCTCAGTGGACTGATGCCATCACTTTGTTAAAAATTTCAAACTGAGCCGGAGAAGAAATTTAAGAGAGTTTATATATTTTGTTCTAATCCATTTTAACATTGTATACATTGAATGCATGTATATTATGCACTGTTTATAATTATGAATAAAATAAGTTTAAACTAAATATTGTGGTATGCATTTACCTAAATTTTAAAATGTGTAACGATAAACTGGATTAAAATGTGTGTTATGGCATAACCCTGCTGTGAAATGTTCTTTACCTCTCACGATGTTGTAAAATTTATTTATCGTTTGTATGACTGATTGGCATCACAGTCAAATCAGATAAGAATAAATCAGGCAAACTGAATACTAAAACATGTTAACGAACATGCATTATCACATGTTCTGACCTTTGATTGGCATCACAGTCAAATCAGATAAGAATAAATCAGGCAAGCTGAATACTAAAACATGTTTACGAACATGCATTATCACATGTTCTGACCTTTTACAGAATGATTATTAACTTTTATTTCATATATTATATGATCTTCTTTTTTTTAGTTTTTTATATAAACTTTCAAGAAGAAGAAAACAATATTTATTTTCTGTAACAATTATCTTTATAAGTTTCAAGCCCGACGGGTTCGCTAAGAAAATTCTTTTAAAACAATCATCTGTTTTACATCATTTATTGAGATCTTGGCCACAAGGCTATTAATGTGTTCTTTTCCTTTTTGATTAAAAAATATTTACTATTATTATTAACGTTTTATGGTCAACTAACAAAGTTATATTACAGTTCAATGTAGACCGATGATCCGGCCGAGTTTTTATAGCAACGGACCGTGTCGTAAAATAATCTATAAGAAGGGGAACGGAACTAGAAAGTAAATAATATACTATGAGTCAAGACGTAAGCATGTTCTTTTAGATAAGGAAATTATGCTTTTTAACCATGTTACCTTTCTCATATAATTTTAATTCACACAACGCCATCACTTTCTGTGACAACTCTACTAAAATGTATCGTGCAATTATTGGATCTTCTAGTTCCTTGGTAAAGTGTCGTTTGTTTCTCATTTTTGGAACCACGTAAAGATTTGTCATATTCATTGATGGGTTTACTGTCGTTGAGTAATTGCCAGCATAAACAATTGCATCTTCTAACTGTTCGTTATTATCTGTAGTTAGATAAGTTTCAAATTTTAATTGAATTTTAAAACAAAATGTGTATGTATGCGTGTGTCCATTACATTAATTCTTATTTTCACAAAGCTTTATGCAAGTAGAAGCAGTTGTCTTCCATTTATGTAATTCTTTTTTTTAACCAAGAAATTACCCCGAAAAACCATACACTGATTTGAAAGTTTATCTTTTTTTTTTAATTATATATCTTTAAATTTCAGACATCTTTATAATAAGAGTTTTTGAAATGTCCTCATCTTACTTGATTCACGTCCAAATATCTGCAAACCACCTAACAGGTATTTCAGTTTTAGATCAATTTGCCACCATGAAGGAGGTGTTCCGTTTGTTACACTGCAGCATTTACATGTATCTATTGAATAATTTGGAACCCCATCTATTGCTTTACTAGAGTTGAAATCTTTTTAATTTGAGTTTGATGGAGAAAATGTACTAGACTGACTGGTACTAACAATGTCTCGGATACGTTCTATAAGATTAAAATCTGAAAAAAAGAAATCATCAGAACATTTAAAAACGCTTATTCATTTTATAATACAAATGCATATGACTCAACTAGCACGCTGTACTTGATATGCACATTAACACAACAGATGACATTGTTTACTGTTAAATGGAACAAAGGCATGTTCAGGCACAGAATATTAAAATACTGTGTGATTAATTTATATATTCTAAAAAAGCTTATTTATTTTTATCAACAGTAAAATCTGATTGCTTGAATGTAAAAAGACAATTTAGCAAAAGAAATATGAATTGAATCTGTCAGAAAATTTCAGGGTTGTTAGTTGTGAAAATGAATGATAAACAACTACATATATTGTATAAAATAACAAATTTGCATTTGAGAAAAATACCAATTTAGCTTTAAAGCTAAATAAAGCTAAAAGTACAAATTTGGATAAGTTAATAAGGCGTGAATAAAACAGTAGCATAACAAATTTTCTAAAATGTTTAAAAATAATGTATATATTACAGGCTGGAACCGACAATAATAACAAATATATAACACATTCAAGCAGTCTTACAAAGATTGTTACGCCGCACAAAGCTCTCAATTAATATAGCTCTTCGGGGATCAGAATTCCTCGACAACTTACTTCAATTGCCTTAATTCGAAAAGGGATGTCCTTGTTTGACGGCTTAAGCTCCCGATAAATAGCTTGCAATAAATGTTGTTGAAATTAACGAGTATTAGTTTTCTCATATATTTTAGCCTACGCATCCGTATTTAATCAGAATTCCTCGGATTTTATCGTTATCTTGTAATTCGAAAAGTTGCAATTGGTAAATAACCCATAATTTTGCAGTACTTCCGTCGAACGTTTTAAAAACCATCACTATCTAGCAGGTCATATTCTCCTGATACCGTAAAGCTCGCTTTGTGAACGGCCCTTTGGTCACTATAAATTTTTGTCTGTATCCTTACTATTTACGCGCAAAGACATGGTTCACAAGAGTGGACTAGGTGGAAGATAGATAGGTAGAGGGATAATTTCATTTGAACGGGATGATGGTTGAGTAGATTATTGTTTCACGATGGATGTGATAATGATTTTGAATAATGATTTGGAGGCGAGAAAGATATGATTCTGATTATAATGATAGTGGAAGACGATGTTGGTGATAATAAAGCTGAGGGAAACTTTGATGATAATGGATGCGATTATGATATAAAAATAATAATGATTAAGGTGACGATGTTAAGGATGTTGGTAATAATTCATGATTTTGATAATGATGATGATGCAAATACCAATAATGAAATTCTGATGATGATGTTGATGGAAATGATGACAAATGGTGATGAATATGATGGTCATAAAGGTGATAACTTTCATGGACAAGAGGGCCATGATGGCTCTAGTATCGCTCACCTTTATATGAATACCATCAATGACAAGGAACAAGTAATATTGTAAACTACTAATGAATAAGAAGATATAAAATCTAAATATTTAACTGATATCACAAAGTTCATATTTGTATCTGAAATAGTGCACATGTGGTCGTTATTTTTCAGGAAATACAACAGTTTCTAAAGAAGTCACTGGTTGCTGTACACAGTCATTTTTTTCCTTGGTAGTCTGTGGCTGCTATGAAATTTAATGGAAGATTCGCTCGTTAATTTCTAAAGTTAATAGTTGTTATGGAAGTCACTGGTCGCTTGGAAATTTCTAGTTTGTTATAAAAGGCAAATGACTGCTATGAAGTTACTGGTTGCTATAGAAGAAAATTGTTGTGGAAGAGAAGAAAATACTATGGGAGTATTATGTTGCTATTGTAAAGTCAATGGTTGTGATGTTAGTCAATAGTTATGGGAGTCACTAATTGCTATCAAAAGTCAGTGTTTGCTGTACAATGTATCCGGTTGTTATAGAAGTCAATGGTTGCTATGGGAATTTATTGGTAGCTATGGAAAGCTCCTGGTTGCTTTTAAAAACCATTTCTTGCATAGTTGGTTGCTTTTGAAAACCATGTGTTGCTTAGGAATTTTATGGTTGAAATGTAGTCAATGGTTGCAATAGGAGGAACTAGTTTCTTTTGGGAGTCAATTGTTAAAATCGAAGTCTCTGATTGCTATGTAAAGTCACCGTTTCCTATGACAGAAAATGGTTGCTATAGAACGTCGCTGGCTGCTATGGAAACATGTTGTTATGCTACTAAAAATACTGGTTGCCATGAAAGTCTATGGTTGCTATTGAAAACAATGGTTGCTGCGAAAATCAAATAGTTGCTATGGAGTGTCACTGCTTGCGAAAGAAGTGGTTGCTTTTGAAAGTAAATAGTTGCTATGGGAAGTCAAAGGTTGGTATGGGAAGTCAAAGTTTGCTATGGACGTAAATGGTTACTATGGAAAGTCACTTGTTGTTATGGAAATTTATGGTTGCTATAGAAAGTCAATAATTACTATGGGAGTCAATGTTTACTACCCGGGCCAGGGCCAATTTTGACTTGGGGACTATAATTTGAACAACTTTTGTAAAGGTTTTTTGCTGAATATCAAAACATAGCCCTTTCAGGTTTCAAGAAGTAGATTTACTATTTAAGGAAAAAGCCATGAACCCCTATGGCGGGCCGATTTTGACCCAAGGGTTATAATTTGAACACATTTAATAGAGGTTTACAAGATTATGTTTTATGTCTAAAAACTAAACTTTAGCTCTTGTAGTTTAAGAGAGGTTTTTAAGGGAAATCTATATTCCCCCGGGGCGAGGCCAATTTGTTCCAGTGGCTTTAATATGAATTTTTTTGTAGAGGTCTACTAGCAAATACTTCATGCTTGATATCCAAGATATTGCCCTTGTAGTTTCAAGAAAATTTTTAAAGTATTAACTATATAAGGATGGGCGCACAGACGCGCAGAGGGACACTGGGCGCCGGAAAAAATTGTGACCAACAAAAGCTCAATTTAATCACTTTGTGCTCAGGTGAGCTAAATATGTAATTTTATTCATGTTAAAATAATAATGATTTGATTGGGAGCTATATTCTTCGAAGAGAACCATCATTTTTAATGCGATGCTCCTATTGACAAAACAATTCGTTCATACCTAAACGGAAAGTTAAAGCTCTCCTCAGAGCTATATTTGGAGAGAGCCATACGTGGCATAACTTACACAGCTTCTAATCGTTCGGTAACTTATTCATATTTCGATAATGAATTCATTATAATGAGTTGTTCCATATTCAAAGCAGGGTTAAAATATAGGCTATGAAAATTTGACAAAATGATATAAAAGTAATAGTTTGAAAGTTAACAGAAGACGGGAAACATACAAGATTTATGTTTATGTGAATCAAGTCATTTTCTTAATTTGTCATATTCAACTCATATATTAAAGATCAATTCTGTTGAAGATATTTTCATGACTTTTTTGCGCTATATGTTGAAATAAAGGCCATGAAAATTTGATAAAATGATATAAAAGTAATATTTTGAAAGTTAACGGAAGAAGGGAAACATACAAGATTTGTTATTATGTGATTCAAGTCATTTTCTTAATTTTTCACATTCAACTCTTATATATTAAAGATCAATACTGTTGAAGAAATTTTCATGACTTTTTTGCGCTATATGTTTAAACACCGTCTTACCAATTTTGATAAATGGTGAAAACTACTTTGAATGCTAAACTCTTATCTAATTATTTTAGAGTAAATATAATATTGATTTGAAACAAAAATATAGAGTTTTGCTTTCAACATGTCAGGTATTGGTATCAATAAAATACCGTATCTTTTTTATCTTATGAAGTTATAGATATTTCTTTCTAACATAATTACTGTTTAAAGTCTATACCATTGCTACAATTGAATCCTGACCATCCAAACGCACAGCCGTTACTGCAATTCCCGTCTGATTTGCGACAATCTGTTTCATGTTGACAATGACATACACCACTACAGTTTACGCCAAATGTGCCGCTTGGGCAATCTGTCGAAATAATCAATCATGTGATTATGTTAGAATTGTTATGGGTTGTTTTGTTTGTTTTTGTTTTTTCGTGAACTGATATAGCATTAACATGAAACTATTTTATAAAATAAGATCAACTTTTAATCATTATATTAAGGTCGCATCCTTAAAAGTTTTAGCATGTTTTAATAATGGAATTTTTGTTCATAAAATATATACAAAACATTAATATACCACGAGAACATTTAGGTCCGGTGAATCCAGGATTGCAGCCGTCCATGCAATATCCTGTTGCTTTGTTACACGCAGCTTTACCGTTCTTACTCTCACTACAATTTCCTGTACAATCTCTACCATACTGACCATCAGGACAAACTGTTGAAAAACAATTGACACTATATCATGAACCTGTTCTGGGTTAAAATTAATTTTAGTACGTGACTAAGTCATCTTCATATGGTATGTAAAAATAGGAAATAAAATTCAAAAGAGTTATTTATTGTGATACCTATGTCAATGTACGTAAATGTAACATAGAATGAGAGTTGCAGTCGACCAATCTGTATTACCTACACTGCAATATCAAATTAAATACAGTACTTATTGTGGCAAACATATTATCTGGTAATATTTCCTCGCTTAAAATGATGACAAGTACTTGTATATTCGTGTATTAAGTAATTAATTGTTTTTTTATTTTCACCACACTTTTATATGTTGCTTGGTGGAAAGTGAATTGAAAAACAAAAGAGAGAAGCATGAAGGTATGGATCGTATCAACAGTTGTATTATTTATGTTAATCTTTGTATTTTTCATTTTCCTGCAGTTTTCTTTACAACAAAATGATAAAGACATAAAATACCTGTTGAGCAATTATTGCCCATATAGCCTGCTTCACAACCTGCCTTGCATATACCCGATGATTTGTTACATTGTTCAATTCCTTTAAAGCAATGGATACTGCAGTACGAAGTACAATTTACACCAAATCGTCCTGTCTCACATGCTTTAAATGTCAAAAAAGGAAGTAAACTAATGAATAAAATGAAATAGATATAAAAAAGTATACTAAAACAACATAATTTTAAGAAAACAACAACAAAATAACTTCTAGTCAACTAACGTAAATTTCCTTTTACCCTTAAATACTTTTATTAGTTTCTGAATATCTAAGCTCGTTTATGTGATAATAGATACATTTATTTTATGCTTTTCAGTGGATTACTGATTTATCCGTGAAAATTATATTTGATAATGTCACAGTGAAAATTATCAAAATATAATTTCACTTTTTTCAATGACGAAACTACTTTTTTTAAGATTTTCCCCATGTGGTACCTCAATTTTATTTTTACTGACAATTCTGACAATGTCAGGCTGTTAAAAGAAATAGCAAAGCTGAAATAGATAAATAACTTAAATGTCAAAAGTAATAAAGAGAGAAAACTTACTTCTATTCATTCAAATTCCAATCACCAAATTTCGTCTCTAATTTTTTTTGTTTCGTTTTTACAGTCTGAAATTACATTCCTTCCCCATGCAAAACTGCTCTTGATGACATTTGGGCATATTAAAGTATCCTATGAGCAATAACTACCGTATGCTTTATGAAAAATTGAAAAGCATTGACAGCCATCACTCGTAAAATAAGTAAAACAACCCAGCGTTCCGCTAAGCTTCCAAGTTTTCCATTTTCCTAGCTCCTTTTCTGAATGTTTTCACTTCTGTCAACACTTATTTTTTGTCTGTTACAATCCTCAAATAAGTTTTCTTTCTTTTAAAAAGGTGTATGACTAACAAATCCAAATTATATCCCTCTGAATCTTACACAATTATTTTCATCCCATGAAATACACAACTTTAAAAAATGGCTGCCGCTTACATTTTACAAAGCCAGGTCTAATATAAATTCGCAGTAAGTAACAGAAATATGGATGGATGGTTGGACTTTTTCTCCTACAAGAATTGTTTGTTTGTATTATTTAAACAAGCGATCATTCATATTTTTTTAATAAAATGAATAAATTTCACCGTCATTTAACCTTGATTGGCGGACTTATTTCTCAGCTCAAGACTTCTTGTTTTTAATGTGAAATTCCGTCTAAATGGGGCTCTCAATGGGGGAAACAAATTTTTATATTAACGTTAAAATTATGGAAATTTCGTTTTAACTTGTTTTTAAGCAGAAAATAAAAAGAAAATTTGTCTGTTTGTTGTGTAAGATGTAATTTTATTTCATCTCGTGAACTTTAAAAACAGTATTCTCACTCGTGGCTACGCCACTCGTGAGAATACTGTTTTTAAAGCCCACTCGATGAAATAAAATTTCATCTTACACACAAACAAACAAATATCCTCTATGAAATGTAGACTTCATTTAGAGCAATGCAGTATTTCTAGTTGTATTTATAAAACATATCAATGCCATGATATGCATGTAACAGATCTACTTCATAGTCCAATCTTATCAATTAAAGCAAATTTGATATATAATATACAGTGAGAGAAAATGGTTATCGTTGGTACAGTGCACTGTTTCTTTCATTAAAACATTTGAAACCATCGGTCGCTATTTTTAACTATGATTATCCACACATTTTCAGACTTAAATAAAATCCGAATCAAACCACTGTGGCTGAATTCAATCCAATACATTAATTAATCACGTTAAGGAACTAAACTTGTATTGTAAGATATACCTTACTCACTTATGTTATTATTTCTTTCGAGGCTTACTTCCTTTCATGTTTGGCGCGGTATGACTAGTAATGAGCCAAAGTCGCCCTTAGACTCATACAAACTAACAAATCAATAAGCTGTCATTGTTTCTCTAACGATTTTGTTTCACTTGAATGTAATGACGCTCATCAACCGGTTTTGTACTTACATATAACTTTATGCTTATAGATTGTTCATTGTCGGGTCGTCTATTGAATCTTCCATCTCGCAACGACATGTTTCATGATTCATTTTCTATGCTTACAGACTCGGTGCCATGTAATCAATTGTTTTCTTTGTTTACAAATATTGTGTTTCTACCAGCCATTGATCGGAATTAATTAAATATAACATGTGACTGGGAAAAACTGAATGGCAACATGTAAAAGTCTTCGTTAAAATGGATTAATCTATATCAAAACGTCTAATGAAAAGTACTTTTAACTTTTCAGCGTATGTATGCCTGATAGTTCTTCAATATTACAAGAATTTGTAAAATGTATACTTATAATTAGAATATATGATAGAAGTATTTAAAACGTCTTATGCCCCGGTCACATATTCACGGATAATGCCACGGGAAGAGCTACGGTCTAATCGTTCACGGATTACTACGGAATTGTGAAATTCCGTAGTCCGCTACGGTTACAGTACGGACACACAACGGTATGAGTACGGAGTCCGACCGATTTACCACCAAAAGCCCCCGGAGAGACACGGATTGTTACGGACCGACACGGTTTGATACGGAGCGACACGAATCAGGACGGACGCACTACGGATACACTACGGTCTGCTACGGTATAAGCACGGATTAGTACGAATAAGTACGGTCTGATACGGAGAAGAACGTATTGATACATTAAAACATCCGTCCACAACCTCTTGCTTGCTCATTTTCAAAATGCTTCAAAAGAAAAGAACACCTTGAAAACGAATTGCAGCGTTTAATGATTTTGGCGGAGAGGATTCAACCTAATCGCGTCCGAACCCCGAGACACACCAGGTCCAATTAAAGTGAATTTCTTGAAGGACGCTGTCAAATCCTTAACAAGTTCGGCCATGAGAGCCTCATACTTAACATGAAGCGGACTTCGTAAAAGCCCATCTCTAGTCCACCATC
Source organism: Ruditapes philippinarum (assembly GCF_026571515.1). Classification (NCBI taxonomy): domain Eukaryota; kingdom Metazoa; phylum Mollusca; class Bivalvia; order Venerida; family Veneridae; genus Ruditapes; species Ruditapes philippinarum. The sequence continues at coordinate 60,749 of NW_026860894.1, forward strand.
TCGTCTGTTTTATCGTACCTGATTAGATATGGACTAGTAATCATTAATGAAAAATGTTGATCAATACTGCTTCTCTTTTAATTTTGAGATTTGCTGTTCATCTTACAATTACATTAATTGTCGTGATGTTTATGTTTTAAAAATATGTGAAAAGCTTGTTAATTAATCTTATTATCACTCAAGGGCCAGCGTCCGAGGCTTATAAGACACTTCGTTTTATGTACATATTTACTCCATTTTCACGATCCAATATTTGTAAAATATGTAACATTAAATGTTATTCTATTTCTTATGAATTGTAGTACGATATTAATATAAATTTACTTCTATTAATGTCATCAAGCAGCTCGACCACTGCCTCCGCATTCTGAGCCATTTCAATATAAAGTTGCAGTCAGTAAATGGCAATTATCATTTATTAAATATTCCTGCAAATATATATGTCTGTCTTTAACAAGAAGGTAGTATTTATACCCTTGAAAAAGTACATGATACTTAATTCATCCGTACTAAACAGTGGTGGGCCGTACCGTTCCGTACCGTTTCGTGTTGCAACGCAATAAACCGTGTAAGACCGTGCTAATCCTTGCCTCTCCGTAGTACAACGTATTACGATCGTGGCTTTCCGTGACTATGCCGTATTAATCCGTATTAAAACCGTAGCTTATACGTAGGGAAACCGTGAAAATACGTAGTTCTTCGTACCAAACCGTGGTAATCCTTGACAAGTTGGTGGACTACGAATCAGTACGGACTTTTACGGTTTTCGTACGGACCAGTACGTATCAGTACGGATTAATACGGACTAATAGGGATACGCTACGTTGATTTTTCCGTAGCAAATTTTTGTGCATGTTCAAAAATTGTCAAGGATCGCTACGGATATACAAGGACTACTACGATTGATTACGGTTACAATACGGAGAGCTACTGACCAGTACGGGTAGCTACGGACGATGCCGGAATTAATCCGTGGCTCTTCCGTGGGCGTATTCCGTGAATATGTGACCGGGGTATTAAACGTTTCAGTTTTATACAGACAAAACTGGTGTGTCTATGTTAAATCTGTTCAATCGCTAAATAACTAATGAACGTCCCACAGGTAGTTATTACAGATATGAAGCGACAATCATAACCATTGCGTTATATACATGTACTTATAAAGTAGAATATGCACCCTATGCATATATACTTACGAGTCGAACAGTTATGCCCTTTAAATCCAGCCACACAGCCACTCTGACATTTTCCAGATATTTTGCTGCACTGATCAACACCATGAAGACAGTTGTTGGAGCACGTTCGGCTACAATCACGACCGAATTTCCCAGCTGTACATTCTATTATTTGTCAAAAAACATTTATATCAACAATAATTTGTGTATGTCATTCTATTTAGATTTACATATCTATTGAAACGGATTCAAAGAAACATCAACGAAACGTTTTGGGCGGAAAAGTACACTGTCCGAACAAATTAATCGACAACACATAATGGATGGTTTGGCTTAAATACTTCATATGTTCTAAAATCTTTTATGTTTGATAGACAGCTGAAGTTATATAATCATTATTTTTCCCCTTTTTTCCCATACTGGTTATTTTTAATGGCGTACTCAAATGAATAAATTTACTAAAACAAAACAGCAAACTCTTGAAAGGAAGAGGTCACACCAAAATTATCTGACAACTGCTGATTGGTGATAAAACTTAATGTAAAAACATATTCAATCTTGAGCACACAATAGGCATAATATTGCGCAGGACGTTAGCGTCATACAGACCCTAAAGAACGCAGCCTATCCTTTTTTGTGGGACACATGGCGGCATATTGTATCGCTTTAAAAAATCCTGCTATTGGGTTGTATAATTATTGTTAAATAAACTATAAAATCCATTGCTTAAACGAACAATATTGGGGGTTGTGTTGTTAAGTGTGAATTTTGTTTATTACATGTACTACGACGTAGGAGTGTAATAAAGCCATTAAATAAGAACGATATTACATCTAGACTAGTGTAATACAACTTGACGTCATTTTTGTTATATACAAACATAGCGTTTAAACTCGCCAATGTTAGCGTTACACTATAGGTGAGTGATTGAATGAAAAATGACTCTTTTTAATTGTTAACCGTTCTCTATTTTATTATGTGATTAATAGAATATTATATTCGTGTAGCGTCAATACTAAATCTATTGGACTCGTTGAATAAAACAATAGTATGCTCGCCAGAGGCTCGCACCATATGCATTTAATCAACACGTTCAATAAAATTAGTGGTAAATGTACACACATTCAATATCCTCTTTGAACTTACTTGTTTTACCAGTTTGAAACATTCAAAATGTGTATAAATCACTTCACTCAAAATTAGTTAGCCACAGTATTTTATATGATGTTCCGTTAGAGTCATCGAGACAATCACATATCTCGTAAAAATGAAAACACGAAATAGTCGAAGTAACGAGACCACAATGGTGAATATACCAAAGTTTTGGTAATGAAAATTTCGAAGTATGATTGTCAAAAGCCGACATCACCAAACAACGAAGGTCGTGTTTTTGCAATGACACTTTCGACGTTTCATCATCGTATGATCAATTTTTCACCATTCTATTTTCGACTTTTCACCATCCTGGTTTCGTTACTTTGATATTTGTTCATTTTCATCATTGTGGTTTCGACTTTCCTCCATCGTACTTTCTACTTTTCGTCATCGTGATATCTTGAACTATGCTCTTAATTCATAATTTACGCGTTAAAAACTCATATTTACCCTTTTCTTAAGAAGAAAATTGATTCATTTCGGAGGCGCAATGTAATCATGTGAGGATAATTTACTTACAATAAATATCACCAAAGTATAGGTTAATTTCAAAAGTTAATATATGCAATTGTAAATGGACATAGAAATTAAAACTTTATTCCGCTTATGTGTCCCAAATCCGTACCCAGTGCTTAGAAGTATCAACTGATTCGTGATTTAACAACAGAATCATGATGACACCACAGCAGCTAAGATAAAATGGTTGGTATAAAAGTTAAGTCTTAAATATTTTATATCGAATTTGCTCTCGTTTACTTTGGATTATTTCATTTTATTCATTACAAAACACGTTTTCTTTATGTTCTATTTTATGGAACATTACCTGATCATAACCTAAACGGTTCACAATGTTAAAGTTGGTTGTAATTGCATCTTAAAATGTTATGATTACGGAACTTCATTCATTAATTAAAAACTTCTTACAAAAACATATATCGACAATTACGATGCTAACATAAAAAAAACAATTTATTTAAACAATTTATAAAGCTGACATTCGAACAGAAGGTGTACACGTTAATAACATTTGAATCTTTAAATAGCACACACAAGCGAGTTTATCAAATGCACATGACGCGTTTCTGTTAGAGACACTAAACACATGATGAATCGGACCGGAAAAATATGCGCAGTAGGTCGATGAAAGAAGGTCCTGTTGGAACTATCTGTAAATGTTTATACTGATTCGAATAATGTTAGGTTTCCAGCTTGTTGCCTTGGTAACGAAAACAGCGTAAGAAATTAAGAAATAATAACATTGAATAAGATAAAATATTTGTTTTATGATGCAGATAACAACCGATTTCAAGGGCGTCAACAGTAGGCATTTCATTTCAATTGATACTTGATATTTACAGAGCTTTCTGCGGATATGACCATTACCGGACGTTTTGTTTGTCTTTATGTTTTCTTTCTTTACATTTGGTACATTTTATTTGGTTCTCAAAGGTCTAAGGTCAATAATAGGTATGTTTTGTTCTGTTTTTAATAGATTTCGATACGCAAATTACAATAAACATAATATCCTATAAAAAAAACATGTTATCCTATGAAAAAAACATGATTATTTTTTTCTTAACGCAATCATTAGTGTCCGCCGCCCTTTTCACTGATAACGTAGGAATATCCCTACATAATTGTGTTAACCTTTGAAACACTGTATATCATGTAAACATTTCTCGCTAAAACATCAACATAATTATTATTTTGCGTTATTTTGCGTTTTTACAAGTTTTTGTTAAAAGCAAAACTGATGTAAAATTTCAGATTTTCTTTTGATATAAAAGTGCTCTATCTGAAAACGATATCCCATAAACGCCATCGACTTTTAACACACACATAGCTATTATACAATTATTCAACTTGATTGTACAAATGTTGCTGCAATGCAGCCATAGAGAAGCTCCGCGCCAAACATTGCTCTCATTACAGATACCTTACCAAATCATTCCTACGCACAGGTCATGTTCTATTTAGATTAAGTTCTATTGTACATTATTCCAGATGTTTTTTTGTATAATTATACTTATCAAATGCGTTCATCCCTTCCTTACAAAATTGTCTTCAGTTTCTATGTTGTTCATTATCTATATAATAGAGGAAATGACAATGATCCCTAAAGAAAATCCAAAACGACAAAATTGAAAATGTTGCAGGCTCGATTTGATTACGCCTGTGCACATTGCTCTCTCTTCTCATTCTATTAACGCCAATTTAAAGAATGATAAGTTAATGTGAAAATGGTTATCGCTGTTTTAAATTACTATATTGAACTGAGTATTAAGAAAATACAATGGTCGGACAATTTTATTTCTAGCAATCCTGCAGCCATCATTTGAGAACATTTTATTATTTCGGTCACGAGATCATCTTTCGTTGAGCGTGTTGTCTTCTAAAATAAATATTTGTTCGCATATTGACATTGTGTTTAAATTTTATTCATTGTTTTAAAATATTTGTTTAATGTTTGTTTGATTGGGTTTTACGTCGCATAGTCCTAGCACTATGTCGGGCACGAACGGGCACCTGAGTAGAACCACATTCCGTAAGCAAGCTGAATAGCTTCCTCACATGAAATAATCCAAAGTTTCTTTCGGCATTCGAACCCACAACGGTGAGGGGCAAGTAGAAGATTCGTTTAAGATACATTGTATGCAAAACAATTAACTATTGCCGTGGATATGAAAATATTTAAAATCTAATGGAATATGGAGACATAAGACTCTTAGTCCTATTACTTTTTGAACAACCCTCGTATGAGTTGACATCAAAAGTATCATTTTTATCGAGACATTATTTTATAGCTACTACGTGTTCTACACCAGTTAGTCTTGTGTATAAACAAACATTTGTGTTTTTAATTTAAGAAATTTAAATTGTTATTTTTGTTATGTGTGGGTTTGCATACATACGTGCGCGCGCGTGTTTGTGTGTGTAAAGTAACACCGATCTTGAAATGGTATGTTGTCTGAGTAATTAGATCTTTTCATTACATTTTCATTACACGTACCTTTATTGTAATGGCGTAATAATACTCTTCTTTTAAATTTTCCGTGTGCGAAAGTAAAAAAGACTTGAAATGACTGTATGCGTCAATTGCCCATTTGCCACATAAGATCTATCATAGTAAACTGACGCAATAAAAGTACAAAAAGTTCTCAATTAAATTGTTTTCATACCTTTATCACAAGATGGTACTTTCCATCCAGGCATGCATCCGGGTGTTTGGCAATATCCAGTCCATGGGTGACAAGACATCTTGTCTTCACAGTGGCATTTAGATGTACAAGAGAGCCCAAAACTTCCAACGTTGCAGTTACCTGTAAAATACAACCTCGCTTATGATGCTTTTAACATGCATGCATGATTAATCTGCATTTCATTTCATAAAGTTAAACTAAAAGTAACTTGTCTTGTAAATATGATACAAGTATTTGCAGGTATCAATGCGAAGCATTTTATATAACCGCGCCGTGCTGCTTGTAAACAGCGATATTTTGATTCGAAAAAATATTGAGCAAAATTATTTTACTTTATTTCACGAAATTCCTCAAACGCGTTGAAAGTAAAAATTAAATATTATTAAATTAATGTTGCCCGCAATACGGAAAAGCAATATTTGCTATAATTATGCTGAGCTTGTATCGTTTCAGACAGGAATAATTACAAGACATAATGCCGTCAAGATAACGGAAAGTTCTTTCTTAAGAGCGAATAAATATACATTTTTTGTAATTAATATTGAGCGCAGGGATAGGAATCCTAAAATAACGCCTTATTTGTAGCCAATCCGTTTTCTTTTTTCTGTTAATTTTTTGTTTAATCAGAAGAAGCGTTTCTGTCTGATTGTACCCCCTTCCCTTCCTAAATTTAAATAAGAACTACTTTAGTTTATAGTTGTGTTAGATACATGTAAACGTAAAATTGGAGACAGCTTGAGTAGCTTCACAAATAAAAAAAACACTTTTTAATTTGCAATGCATTGTAAAAAATCATAATTGCATTTTGATATCATTAATCAATCAGTGTGCTTTTTTAATTTATTTAATTCAATTTAAAAACACGGTAATGTTTTGAAAATATAAACTAGAAAAACGTATTCATTCTCCAGCTAATGAATGCACATCTGGCACTGACATTTTATGTAACAGGGCCTTAAGTTTAACTGAAATTGTCGAAACTGTTTGATAAGCATTTGTTCGTGAAAAATGCGTTACAGTTTAATAAAGCGAATTTCGATTTGGCCGTTGATCAATTGACAATCTATCAAACCGGTGTTATTAATCAGGTTATCATTATTGCTACCAACAGATGATTTATTTAAAACAAACACTCTGTCACGTAAATTATGTGTACTTATAAAACAAGATAAGATTAAAAAAATATAGATATATGTATGACGTTAATACAAACAGCACCTTTTCCATAAACGATTATTTCACACAATGCAAGTAGTGTATTGTTTATGCGGACAATGAAATACTGGCCTATAACTGGCCTCTGTAGATGTTTGATGAAATGTGTAGTGACATCAATGGTTGGCACATCGAATAGCAAATACCCTGTGTCAATACTGTCCTCCATACTTGAATTACTAGCGTAGATTTTAGCATTCTGAATTTGGTTATTGTTACCTGTAAATTGATCAAATGCTACAACAATAATAATATGAACATTTTAAAATGAATGATAACTAAGGCACTTAGCTGATTCAGTTTTATGTTTTTGATATTAAATGCAATATCAATACTATCAAAATACCACAAAATTTGGGGCGTCCGTGGCCGAGTGGTTAAGGTCGTTGACTTCAAACCATTTGCCTCTCACCGCTGTTGGTTCGAATCCCGACAGGGACTTTGGATTCTTTCATGTGAGGAAACTATCTAGCTAGCTTACGGAACGTCGGTGGTTCTACTCAGGTGCCCGTTCGTGCCTGAAATAATGCACGGAAGGGCACCCGAGGTATTCCTCCACCAGTAAAGCTGGAACGTCGCCAAATGACCTCAACTGTGTTGGTGTGACGTAAAACCCAAACAAACAAGCCAATAAATTGACGCCACTTTGTAATTCATCATTATGTAAAACAAGTGAACTAAACAAAATAGAAGTCGATATGAACATCTGTTTTATCGTGTATAATAATTTATGGGTTGTTTTTCCTGTATATGTGTTTATGCGGAATAATCATTATTTAGAATATGCATAAGCGCAACAAATGTAGAAAATATCAATGCCAATAGCAACACCTGTAGGTTCTTGTATTCTAATACATTATTTGTTTGACACATGAGCTTAGGCATTATAGAGATGGCTTATGTATATAATCAGAAATAAATCATTTAAAATTATCAAAATACCATATAACGTATCAAAGCATAACATGACTATGCATACATGACACATTATTTCATTAATGAAATTTACAATATTTATATCCAGTCATAAAAAATACGAAGGGCAAGCAACTGAGTCGATCGTAAAATATCTTTTATAATTCTATATTACCTATAATTAAAAGAGCATAAATGCAATTCGTCTAACATAAAACGTTCCTTAACTATAGATGTGAAGCATTACATATACAAGGTAATACTTTTTTCTAACAGTACCTAAAAACATAAGTGTGCGATGATATTTGCTATGTAAACCAATGACGAAAGCATTATCGAGGCATAAATATGACAAGGAAACAAAGTGTTATTGCTGCTTTTTAAGTGTTGTTATATTTCATATCAGCATAAATTAAGACAGCAAAACATCAAACTGTACTAATGTCATTTTATCTTGGACATACAAGAAATGGAATAAATTTTATATTTGTTATGTTACATATTATTACCTTCATTTATCTTTTCTCTACCAAATATTTCCAATCCATACGCAATGTACTTCCTTTTCAGATCAATATGCCACCACGAAATTGGAGGATTCGCATCCGCTGTCACGCTACAACATTTGCAAGCATCTATATTATAGTTGTTCAACCCATCTATTGCTTTGGAAGATCCATAATCGGGATTGTTTGAGAACAAACCTGTCTGACTTGTTTTGGATATTTCCCTTAATTGTTGAAATAATTCAGCAACTGTAAATTTAAATAGTTATATGTCAATATCACACTTATATTATCGATATAGGTAAATGCTTTAAAATATAAATAGATAAATCCAATTTGTTTTGAATAAAAACAAATTTTGGTGAATAGTATAAATCATTGGTATACTGACCTGTATTAAATAAAAAGACGATAGGTAACTTTATATAATCAGAATGTTATTTATATAATGTAATACGTGACATGGAATGTCCATTGTTGAAGTCATTAACCTTACATCCGAAAATCTTGCTTCCTTTTTTTCCAAAGATATACACGCCGGCATGGCCGAGTGGTTAACGGGTCGGACTAGTAATCTAGTGATTTTTCATTGTAAATATTAAGAGTAATATGTCAATATCACACTTATATTATCTATCAAAAGATATAGGTAAATATTGTAAAATATAAATAGATAAATCCATTTTGTTTCGAATAAAAGCAAATATCGGTGAACAGTATAAATCATTGATATAGGGAATAAATGTCTGACCTGTATTAAAAAACGTACAATAGACGATAGGTACTTTTATATAACCAGAATGTTATTTATATACATGATATAATATAATACGTAAAATGGAATGTCCATTGTTGAAGTGATTAACCTTACATCCGAAAATCTTGCTTCCTTTTTTCAAAAGATATACACGCTGACATGGCCGAGGGGTTAACGCGTCGGACTAATAATCTAGTGATCGCTAGCCGCATTGGTTCAAACCTCGTCAGGGGCAAGTCGTTGTTTCCTTGAGCAAGAAACTTTACACTTATTGCTCAGTACTGGTTGGTTCCAGAAACAGATTCGAAAGTGTGTCTATAAGCTTATAGCTTCCTACACAATCGAACTAAAGTAAATTATGTATAAACCAAAAGATATACAATTCGCACATTACCTATCAGTGACAAAGATTGGTGATGTTATTATAAGCCAAGATAAAATTATGTTTATTATTTTGTATGCAAATCTAGGTATACATGCCTTGTATATTGATGAGGACTTCACAAACAATTAAAAACCATGCTCCATAATTATCGTGCATTTTAGGCCTATTTATTCGAATGGATTTCACTGGTTGGTTCTGCAGATCTATTGAAACAAAATTGTGTGTAGAATTGACAAAAATCCACTTGTCAGGTATTGCAATGCCGTCTGCTTGTACATTAAGCCCGGATAACTTTCTTGGTTCTGTGTGAATGAATGTGTATAATTATTTAGGCATGTGCATGAATAGCTACATTTTATTTTAATAATTTTCAGCAACGTTAATAGTTTTGTACATTACTTTGTTTCAGTACAAGAAAATCATCTCACATCTATACAAAACGTCTATTGAGTTTGCTACATTTCTATACGAACTATTTAAAAATATCTGTTGGCACATGACTGTCTGTGTGATACATGTGAATAAATATATTATTTTAAGATTTCGTATCAAAACAGTTAACTGAAAGATGGTTATCACATTTTCAGTTGATTTTTAACTGAATGGCTGCAATTGAAGGGATGTTTAAGTATTCAAAATGTGTTATTTTAATAATTGTTTATAAATTATTTGAACAAATTCATTTGCTTAAAATAGCTGATAAAACTTAAACTTAATAATGGTAATTAGGTAATATTGCTGTAAGTTACCATCAGTTTGATCAGTCCTGCCTTGAAGAACAATATCGACAAGATGCTCATGACGTGGTAAAGTGACTTCCAGCCAGGGGTTAGTTTCATCGCTTGATGACCAGCAGCAGTTACATGCGTCTGGCGATGTTGCCGGATTTCCATCAATCACGTTAGTTGTACTATAGTTTAACCCCCCATAAGTTAGTACAGATGAGCTTTTGAGTTGTGTCATATGAGCAATGTTGTAAGCTGAATTTTTAAATGAAATGTTCACTAAACAATTAACGTTTTTCTATTTATATGGCTGATAAAACAAATTTAATGTTTCTAGAATTAAAACAGAAATGAAGCTGAACCTATATTATAATAAATTCATCACACTATCAGCAGAAGTAAAAGCAACACAAGCAACAATCTCATTTATTCAACACAAAATTTAGGTAAAATAGTAGCACTAGGTAATAAACAGGTAGTAAATCTAAGTCAGCAAATATCAATAGCAAGTTAAGCCTAAGATACATTAAAAATTTTAATGTAATTGAATGAGTAACAATAATTGAAATCAACCTATGAGCGAGCTTACGTTCATGTGATTTAAAAACTTGACATTTTAAATTTAGACTAAATGAATAAGTGGCGATTAAATCAAAATCGCTAAAATACAGGAATACCGTTTATTAACGAGGGGCATATTTTAATTAATGTTATAGCAGCGCGTTTTTATAAATAATCTATTCCTTTGGAAAATGTCTAGTAACGTCCTTCAAAATATTCACCATGGACCTCTACACATATTTCAAGACTCAGAATTTATTCTGTATAAAACATTTTTGAACTGTTCTTTGGGAAAACTGTTTATACACTGGTAGAGAGCACTTCCGAGCACTTTTCACTTCGGGTTTTCCGACCGGCGCCCGCGAAGACAAGATTTGAGGTATTGAACAAAAGTCACAAGGACGAAGGTCAAGACTATAACCGGGATGTATTAAAGTCTCAATTATCTGTCCTTTAAATAAGCTTGAACCAACGCTGACCGGTGCGCAAGTGCATTATCATGGAGTTATTTGATCCTGCGCACCGATACATTTGGTTTTTTGAAATTCAGTGACGAATACAGAAGTGGGACATGGTCACGGTAAAATATTCCAGTGACACTACCTCTCTCAGACTCAGCGACTTTGGCCACTATTCCACCACTGTCAAAGAAATAGAACTTACTCTTTTAACGCTCCTTGCTTGCTACGTCGAGCAACACCGGGCGATCGCTGTTTTCACCTACCAACATTTTGTTACAGAGTTTATTGGCGGGAGAAAATTAAGCCACGTTTCATCCTCTGTGACAAATTTCTCTCAAGGGTTTAGTATCTCTTTCTTTAAACCTAGTCAATAAGGCCGGGGCTTTTTCAACCCGCTTCCGTTTCTGCTCAGAAGTTATGAAATACTGGATCCAACGGGCGCACAGTTTCCTCAACTTTAACTTTTCTTCCAAGATGGGAAACACATATGACGAACACAGGCCCGTAATGTCACTTATCTCCTCCACGGTATATCAACAATGACTTTGAAAGTGCTGATGTCTTTTTTCAGAGGTAGCGGAAGTTGGCCGATGGGATCATCCATAACATAAGATTTACCTTTCTTAAACATTGACACCTATCAGGCAATTGTACGATATTAAAGGACATTTTCCCATAAACTAAAGCTAGAATCGTTTGTATTTCTGACGCATATTTTCGCGTTACCTACACATTTTGCAATAAGCTTTTTGCATCTCTCTCAAATGACAATGCAACACAGCCATGTTTGCATCCAGTATTCAAAACAAAATCATTGCACGTACCAAAACAGACTGTTGGTTAAAAAAATCAGCAATCTTTCCAACGGTTTATTATACATGTATTGTATTTCCACGTACAAATGATGGTTAAATTGAGATGTTGCCACTAATAAAGATACCCCTCGTAAATTCTATACTGTTCTAAAGATAGTCTCCTTTAAAGATCAGTGAATGTAGCGTCTCAACAGTGACATCTATTTTACGTGAGATTTCCATTGTTATTTATCTTATCAACCGGAGAACCTAATAAAAATGACACATTGAAAAATTGTATTTTTAAAACTTTTTTAGTGGTTAGAAATACTCATACCTTTATATATTGGCTAACCTTTATAGGACTGCAATGAAAAGAGAGAGAAAACAACATATCATCAAAAAGAGTTTTGTTCAAATATGAAAATATACATTTACAAGGGAAAGCAACGTTTACGAAACGCAGCCTAAATGTCAAGGAGCGTGCCATCTATGGTTCAAATGATTTAACCCCGATCGCACTAGAGCCGCATGTTCTCGGCAATACTATTGACATCCAATAAAATGCTGAACTCATATTCCATTTATATGTTGATGTATGATACGTTATTTATTATGCATGACTCAGAACTCCAGTAAGCCCGATAAGTTATATTATCAAAATTATACGAACTAACACATGAAAAATCAGTTTCTTAATACAACAAAACAAAAACAAAAAACAAAAACAAAAAAACAAAAAAAAACAAATAATAAAATAGAAATTACCGAATCTGTCACACGTTCACATTAGCACTTATGCATCTTTCTTTCGTAAATATATATGGGAAAACTTTGAAATATCGGTAATGCATGACGGATGTGAAACAAAGAGACAGTGATTTATATAATTGCGTATGAACACATTTTTTAATTTTAAATATTTAATCAATCACTGTGTCCCTTTTTAAAGAGTGTATATAAATCTACAGAAATAGATACAATTTAAATAACTTACTCAGAAGCTGGCAATGTACTGATGACTTGAACACAATAAAGCCCAGATAAAGGAAAATAAGGATATCCATTGTCATTTACTAATATTATTTTAAACTATTAAAATAACACGACAAATTAACCTTTGATATTTATTTCAGTCTTTAAGACATAGAGCTAAACTGAATGGGGAAGTTTTCTTTAAATTTGGAAGGAGATTTAATGTAAACCAACCAGGATAATTATATAGATAACGCTATCAAACAGCAGGTAAAATTTATAGATACCAATTTATCAAACCTGTTAAAAAGTATTTTCTTCTTTATATAATGGACATTTATATCGTAAGATAATATAAACAAATATGTATTATTATGCACACTCTAACGGCTTTTAATGACATTTTTATCAATTTTGAGATTTTCGCATCGAATTAAAGCTCATGCCAAGCGATAGAACGCCTATGTAAGAGAAAAAAAGCTTCTTGACGTTATTGTTGTTGCTTGATTAACGTCATTATAGCATAAAACCGGCTATTTTCCCCTCTTTTGCCTTTGTTATAACGGGAACAAAACCATGTGCTAACATATTCACGCGCTCTTGTTATAGCCCGGTTTTACCTATGTGCAATACATACAGGGAGGGCCCAGTAAACAAACAATTGACGATTTGGCCTGTTTTCCAAAGAGCAATGCGCTCTTGTTATATTGAAATTATTGATTTGCATAACGGCGCGCAGCATTCATGTAACTATGCCGGAAATACGGCGTATAGACATCGCCGCTAATCTTGGTTGTCGCCCTTTCTAAGAAACGGACAGTTGTCATTGTAAACAAATATCTGTCATTCAGTTTAACACTCCGATTAACTTACAAAACATGATAACACTAAATGAATATGAGATAATGTTGTTTTATTGATGTTTATATTGATAAATGCTCTTTATACATGTTATATTTCTTCGAGAGAATACTGTTTAGTGCCTGAGTTTTTTATAAACCTGTGTGCTTGAAATAAAAAAAAGATTCTGATGTCACTGATCTTTTTACTACCGTCAAACTGAAATCATTCTAGGAATTTCTGAGGGTCACATTTTGTCTTGGGTAGAGTTATTTAATGTGTTTTTTTTCTTGAGTTAATAAATGTCCAATTGTAAGCTTTGTTACATCAATTAAAATACGAAGTTTCAAAAGATTTTGAGCATTTGTATCTCCCTAGTAGTTGGCCCCGCATAAATAAAACGCATACATAAAACAAGACAAATTTGATAAATACCATTCAAACAAAAGGGTTTCATGCAAGTGTTTTGTATTAAATATACATCATGAATCTTTTTTTTTTAATTTATCCTATAATCCGATTTCGGTTGATCCCAATGTATGTAGTGCACTTTTAAGTCGGATCCAAAACTCGTTAGACTCCAAAGTTATGTGTAACAATGAATACACATATTATTTCACAATGAAATTCATAATACTTCTAATTTTAGTTTCAGTCATGTTTTGGATTTAGAATCGATAAACAAATGCAGAATAGCTTTCTAGATTCATGCGCTGGCTTTCAAACGCTTTTATCAATATAGTTATACGCATTTTTTCAAAGAATGAAAAAAGGAGACTGTGCTTAGTCATATGACTCATATTGCGGAGATGGGAGAATGCGATAGGTTGTTTGTTTAAAGTTGTATTCGATATCGCCATGTGGGCCCGACGAGGAAGTTAACACAGTCAGCTCGTGAGAAACAACCCAAACTTATAGCACATTCATGTTACTTCTCCTATGATAACGTTTCGTGGGTACAAAGATCAAGTATCAGATTTTATTTATCAGTATGCGCTGTATGTTAAAGTACTTTTTATTAGACAAGTACTTGATATGTTTTCTTATATGAAAACAATATCGTAAATTTTGGAAAAATCAATTTAAAACACTTGTAATGATGGGTCGTTATCCTTTAATCATGTGAATTTATTTATTGTTTATAAATGTTACAAAACAACAATTTTTCACCAAAGTTAGGTGAAAGACCACATGTTAACATGGAAAAACTAGTTTTAAGGTGATTCCAAAGTTTTTCATCATTTTTGTTAACCCTTTACCACATATATACGCGAAACAACGCACTTTTGACCCCCCCCCCTTTTTAGGCCTCAAATAGTGAAAAAATGTCATGTTTTCGTTTGAGAAATGTTGCTAAAAAAATTAGCACTTTTTCGGCGCCGCCCCCCATCCAAAAGATACATCAGGGGGTTGCCAGAAGGGGGGATGTGCCCCCTTCTGTTAGGGGGGTTTGAAGGGTGGCGGAGTCCCCCTCATCGCCAAGAAAATTTTGGACTTCTGAGAGGCTAAAAATGACCCCAGGTCGATCATATTGTAACGTGTAACCAACGCTAAAAAGCCTTTGACTCTATCTCAATCCCTTGAGAAGTTGCAGCACTTTGAAATAAATTTTGATGGAAAAAATCGAGGCAAAATAGTGATTTTGGCAATTTTGAGATGTCCCCTCGTTGCCATGGTAACAGGAAATTTAAGACTGAGCATGTCGTTACAAAGGCAGTGGTCCAGACAACATTTGTGCCAAGTTTGATTAGTATTGAAGCATTTTTCATAGTTTCATAGCAGTTTGAACTTGTAACAGGAGGCTTTTCAGTGAAAACGGCCATTTTTCACAACATGCTCATGGGGGAAAGGGTTAAAAACTGCACTGAGGCTGCCAGAAATACTAAAAGGGTAAAAGTTCAAATTCTTGCAAAGCTAAAGAAACTTCCCAAAAGATATCAACTAAACATACTCAATATCGAAAATATGATCCGATTTGAACGTTGCAACGCTTTTCAGTATTCGATCACTTTGCCCAATAAAAATTTTCATTCTGGGAAACGGGATGAAAAAAATAACTCGTAAATAGTCCATGCTTTCATAAAATGGTTCACAAGTCTTTCAAAATTCATTCATGTCAAAAGAATGCTCAGAGGAATCCCTTTTAGATTTCTCGAGACCTGAACTAGTCTTTATTAAGGTTTGCATTTTGGAATCATGTATATACACACTATTTTGCAATATAAGATACATGTAGTAGGTATATCGGCCTTGAAACATGATCGCAACATTATAAAGGGCAAGTATTAACTACAGGGTTAGGGCTAGGGTGGTATCATATTGTGATCATACAGGATCCACAATGGAGCTTTACTTTTGTTTTGGATATTGACCGAGTACGAGGTATTTGTGGTCTTTCGAAATTCAAGCGACGCAGTCTAGGTGTTTCGACCAGTTATTTCCTAAACAAAAAGATCGATGTACGTAGCCGATATACAACTCAACGTCACAGTACTGGTGTGAGTAATGGCTGATAATAACGACACAGATGACAATCTATCCGTAGCACTTGATATACGTTATACATACAGATTATTTTTAACACAGCTCATAAAGATGTTAAAGCTTATATCAACGTTCTGTTTTTTCAATTACAAATATTTTTCATTTTATTCTGCTTTCTCTTTAAAATAGATAATTAACAAGAGCCACCACCGGGCGGGGGCAACGCTCGACTTTTTAATTTCTCTAAAAGCAAACAAAGAAATGTTTGAACAAAATCTTCACGTTTCCTTTTTATAAAATTAACCGGTCTGTCTTGTCACAATAGATTTGTCTATATATTTTAAATAGAAACATGCAATTCTATAAATAGAAAATTCTATAAATAGAAAATTCTATAAATAGAAACACGCAATTCTATAAATAGAAACACGCAATTCTATAAATAGAAATTCTATAAATAGATACATGTGGTGGAGTCACGTGGTTGACAAATGGTGGTGTCACATGGTGGTGTCACGTGGTGGAGTCACGTGGTGAAGTCACGTGGTGAAGTCACGTGGTGGTGTCAGGTGTTGGTGTCACGTGGTGGAGTCACGTGGTGGTGTCACGTGGTGGTGGTGACACGTGGTGGTGACACGTGTTGTTGTTGTTGTTAATGATGATGATGATGATATGTATATACACACACACACACACACACACACACACACCAATAAATATATATGGTCATTAAATGCACAAATCTGAGAAAATTCAGTAATTTAACCTTCAAGGTCAAGGTCATTAAAGAGCCCAAGTGTTTGATATACAACAAGGTCTTGTCCTTAAGTATGTTCTGTTATAATATTAAGTTGATCCCTTCAATAATAGCAAAGTAACAGCCAGTTACAGCCAAAACAATTTAAATTTCAATAATTTGAACTTCAAAGTCAAGGTCATTAATGAGTGAAGGTCAAGGTCTCTCTGGTTATTTTTAAGGGTTATCCTTGAACATTACTATGTTCAAGTTTGAAGACAATCCATTCAAAAATAACAAAGTTACAGCCAATAATAACCAAAAAAATGAAAATTTCAATAATTTGACATTCAAAGTCAAGGTCATTTATGAGTGAAGGTCAAGGTCTGTCTGGTTATTTTTAAGGAATATTCTTGAACATTATTATTTTCAAGTTTGAAGACAATCCATTCAAAAATAACAAAGTTACAGCCAATAATAGCCAAAAAAAATGAAAATTTCAATAATTTGACCTTCAAAGTCAAGGTCATTTATGAGTGAAGGTCAAGGTCTGTCTGATTATTTTTAAGGAATATCCTTGAAAATTATTATGTTCAAGTTTGAAGACAATCCATTCAAAAATAAGAAAGTTACAGCCAATAACAGCATGAACAAGCAAAATTTGGACGTTTAACCTTGAAGGTCAAGGTCATTTATGGATGAAGGTAAAGGTAAGCGTGGTCTACTGAAAGGTACTGAAAGTTTGCAAACGGCAATGGGAACGGCAACGGCAACGCCGCCGCGACTATAGCAATACCTCTACTTTTAAAAAAAATAGTCGAGCTAAAAATGCTTAATGTGCAATTTGTCAATATCAATCACTTTATATATATATCGTCACTTTAAGCAAGTTGTGGATTATTAAAGAAATAGAACACAACACGAAAGACCGTATAGCAATGGGGAAAATATATGACTTGATTTTGTGCATTTTATTTGTTTTAACAAAATCAAATTGTTTTCATTTTTTCTATTAAAAATAGCTTTTATGGTGTACAACATGTCACAGAACTTTAAACGATTAAAATATACGTTTTACTGAAGTGATAGTGTCACGTTTGAATATCATATTCTTTTTATAATTATCTAATTTTATCTACCTAATAAATAACGTGCCAAAGAGCCAGTCTATAGTGAGTGAGACTAAAAAAGAATTGGAGCACCACACTAAATGCCGTATTCCGGTATATACCGGACAAGGCGCTTGAATGATAAAATGCTTAAATCGTGCCTTTTTACCCAACGGAATGAACTTTAATAGGTCTAATTCATCCTTTCACACCGATTTAGGTATGATAATGAATGAAAAATGTAAATATCGGCTACTGCTCCAATCCTGTATTGAGTTAAATCTATCTATAGTCGATCGTTCTAAAACCCGTTGAGACCCGTCTATAATCTAATGATGGGCAGGGAACAAGAGGTATCACTAAAATATGCAACGGAGATTGCGAAAATATTTTTTTGCAAAACAGGCAAAACGTGTGCGGCATGTTATTCATTTAAATAATTAACATTTAAGTTACAAAACAGATAAACTGATTGAAAAAAGTACGCTTGTTTTAAAACGTATCACAAATATTTGCAATAGGTTATTTTGAAGGATTCTGTGACCGACGATTGTTCTCTTTTGCCTAGATTTTTTTAAAACATTTTGTGGTCCAATACCTAGATTCTAGGCGAATTTATTGCACGAGTTGAATAAAATTATATTATGCGAGCCTTTGGCGAGCATAATATTATTTCATTCAACGAGTATAATAAATTCAGTAATGAACTTACAAGAATTTAATATTCTATTTATCACATACCCAAAAAAAGACCGTTTAAAGTGAAATAAGTCATTTTTCATTGACGCGCCTATAGTATAAGGCTAACATTTAGCGCGTCTTTACACTATGTTTGTATAACGCTAATGACGTCACGTCAAAATATATGCACGGCCGTGCAATACCATATTTACGGAGTCGCAAAATCGGCACGGGTGTGTGATAAAAGAAATTAAGCATAAAAACGATGGGGCGCTTAGCTAAAATACGCTAATCCGCGCCCCCACCAATTTAACTTGTTAATTATCGACTTTTTGCTTGCTATAGTCGCGGGACGAAAACACGCCAATTAGCGGGGTCGCGGGACGAAGTTTAAAAAATAAAACTTCGCCGCGCGCCCCCGCTAATAAACGTGTTTTTTTCCTTAAATCTCGCTCCGCGCCCCGCGGGGCGAAGTTTTATTTATTAAACTTCGCCCCGCACCCTCGCTTATTAGCGTGTTTCGCTCCGCGCAACTGCCATTTTAAATTGTTAATTTTCGACTTTTCGCTTGGCGGGGTCGCGGGTCAAAAACACGAATGGCACAAATCAGCCACAATATGTAACGCATATAACACCATGTTCAGCAAAGATACAACGGGAGTGTATAGATAACATTAAATCGCTGCCATATTAAAGCTCTTATTATAAATAATAATTATAAAATATTATCAGGATACCCGCGAAATAAAAAAAGTACTATCAACAAAGAAGATCATGATAATCCTCTTTGAACCTTTTGTAAAAATGAAAACGAAGCTATCGAACATTTGTTTTGGCAATGTAGTTTTGTTAAGGACATCATTGATATCTATTTCAAAACAAAAAAGAAAATTTGTCCAACATTAACTGCAGATGATTGGTTTTACATATGAAAGTCCTTTATCAAAAACTAAAAATCTAATTTTAATTTGCTTTAAGATGTAGATTTATCAATGTAAAATGCAAAAGATTATTCTCTCAGTTGTAGGAGCTAAACATTATATAACATATTGTTACAACGTTGAAAAAGAGGCTGTAATGATAAATTGAAACATTTATTTCCGCATGGTATTCTTATCTTATTTTCCTTAATGCAGATTAACACAATATCTTTTTTCTTTCTTTCTTATTTTCCTTCTTCTCCTTCTTCTTCTTTTTCTTCTTCTTATTATTATTTATTATTATTATTTTCATTATTATTATTATTATTATTATTATTATTATTATTATTATATTTAACCCACATAATATTACTATAGAGATAAGTAAATGACTGAAAGATTTTTAGATATGGCCAACTACAATATTAAAAGCACAGACTATAGTGCGAGAGTGCAGATGAATGAGTGTAGTATATAAAAATGTTTTCTTTGTCTTTTATGGATATGATCTATTTTCTACTTTGAATACTTTTATAGCTGTATAAACTCTATGTGTTACAAAGTTGTATGTTTATATATCCAAACTGTACATACAACGTTTATATTTTGATCAATAAAAACAAATCAACAAAGAGGATTACTATAAATAGTTTCTCTCATGCAACTGCATACTATATCTTTCAAGTGGCAGACTTAATTTACTACTTAGAGACGAATGAGTACACTCAGTTAAATTGTTATAAAATCTCAAAGAGCAACAGGCATTTTGTAAATATTTCTGTTTTACACACGTTATTACCTTAGAAAATTACTCCACGCATTGCAAGAATGGTAATTTATTCGACCACAATTTAACATAATTTATGTTATCATTTCAAATTACCTTTTATGCTTATTTTTCACTTTAAAAATATAAAAATGAAAAGGCAGCAATAAGTACCACATTATTATTTGATGTTTATTCTATATTTTTTCACTTGGACACCTTTTATGTGAAAAATTGTTGGGTCACTTTCTACACCATTGGCTTTTAATATGTTTTGATAAATTATTACTTTTCAGATGTACACATATGCGATACAGATAATTTCCTTTACAGTTTTCAATACGTCAGTTCTCAGTATGAGTTATTTATGAAGCGTTTAAAATGTACAAAATATAGTTGTAAACATTTGTATACGAGCACGTATGTATTAAACTTGAACGATTTCAATGCTTGTTTCACGTTTTACTTAACAAAATTAACTTTTTATAAATGTCTGTAAATGTCTCGTCTTACTTAAAACTGATGCTTTTAAAAATCTCTATCACTGTCAATGTTATTTCATTTGTGTTTAAATGGCATATATTAAGTATGGTGTAACATAATGAAGCAATTGACAGAACTTCACTTCCACAAATAATAAATAGATGCTATGTAACACAATCCTACTTGCACTGTTTTTGGCACAACCTCTACAGTAAATGGGACTGTTTTATAAGCACATATATTTTCTAAACACTTCGAATGCATGTGAAAAACATCTTTTCTTTTCATGATTGAAATTGTCATATTTTCAAGATTTTAAATGACATGTAATGGTATTTTGCAACTGATGTATAGAAAAACAATTTTACACAAGGGCTTCAATACAACAACAATCGGGTCAGTTGTAAGTTCATAGTCTGTATTGTCTTATTCCTTTAGTGTATGTGTTTGAATGAATGACAAACCGATTGTACTGAAACAACATAACTGTACAGTGATATAACAATTAAGACTCCGAAGAATGTCTACACCATTGCTTATTTTAAAAATTGTGATTAATTTATACTTGCAAAAATACGTTCACAGTAAACTTGAAAAGAGTACACAATTACGGCACATCCAACATACGTTAGTTTTGTTCGAATTAAAGAAGAAACGTAACAGACATGATTAATTTTGTACAGAAATGACACAGAAATATCACTCGATTAAATGCTGTTAAAACTTAAACGTAAGTTACACGAAAAATCATCACATTCTCCATAATATTGGGCAAGTTATATGCATTTCAAATGTTTTTTTTTATTATCAGTAGGCACTTCTACTACGAAATAATATCATAAACAACAATTAAGTGCAAGACATGCAGTATAGAACCCAGAACGATACTGAGACGGTCAAAACACTTGAGTTTTAAGCTTGTAATGAACAAGGGTTGTCAACATTGAAAAACAACATATAAATATTTCCTTATTTTTCAAAATATATTCAAAATCTCATAGAGATACAAATTAAACTCTTTAATTGCTGGGTTTTTTACGTATGACGCGTGGTATTTGATAAGATAACCGCGTGTAGCATTGTTTATGAATGAAAATGTACTTGTATTTACATTGTCGAAATATAATTGCAACTCAATCCATATTAGCCAAATCAATATAATAAGGCATTCATTTATTTCGTAGGAATGTTGTCTAACCTACACAACGGTCTGAACAACACACCTGAGTCATTTGATATATACAACTGTTACGAATCTTTTATATAACAAACCTTGATATTTGTAATATTGCTGTTTATATTGTTTAGACATATATTATTTAAATGACATGTGAATCATGTTAAACCTCTTGAACTACAAGTATTTTAAGACAATTTTATACCCGTTTGGAAACTGAAAATAATGACAAAACATAAGACTTATTGCAAATTGATTTAAATGAATTAGGGTTCATGTTAACAGTTGGTTTATTTGTTGTCATAACACTTCGTTTTATTTTATTTGTTATTTTAATCCTGCCCTGACCCTTACCTTGTGCCCCTTAACTTTGTTATTCAATTAATACATCGTTTTCTTTAATTTCCTTGTCGGTTATTACCGTATCTTTTATTTTATGTATTATTAAAGTGATTATCCAGTCCGTGGTTTGCCTTGTGCAGAGTCCTGTTTTGTTTGGGGTCCTGCTAGTGCCTAGCCACTGGTCCTTTGCTGCTGGGTCGGGTGGGGGTTGCGTTCAATGAACACCACCTTCCCTTCTTAATCTTGTTCATCATATAAAATTATAAGCAATGATAAATTACATTGGACGATATCTCATAACATCCGTTTTATTAATGAAAATAAAATCAGTTTTACACGATCTTAACTTCCATGTACAAAATTATTATCATGTTGATTTTGTTTCGAGTCAAGTGCATCACATGCTAGATACAACTTCATTTTCATACGTTGCACTTCTTTGTCCCTGGTTATCTGAAAATAAATACGAATAGTGTTAACACTATATAAATTGAACTGTTGTTGTTGTTGTTTTTGATAACTCATATTTGAATTCTTAACATGTAGTTGCAATGATTCGGAGAGAGAGATTGATTGCGCTCAGCCTTATGTTTTGACATGTTATAACAGGACATCCATAATAAAAATCTTTAAGTGTATTATGCAGGCTTAAAAAGGCCGTGTATATAATTATATATTAAAGACATGATACAACCTTCAGAGTAGAATCTGCAAATACAGTGGAAATATGCAGAGCAACAATATTTTGGAGACATATATTCTGGTTGTTTTGCTCTAAAGAGGTTAAAGTCATTGTGAAAAAACTGTTATTGCAGATATGCCATTGACTTTACATGAGATCCTTCAGATGTATTATTAGTGTATAGGGTGGAAAAGCTTTTCTGTTAATACTTTACGATAATTACAACGGATGTAATTCCAAGGCAGTTTGCAGACAGCATACTCTGCTGTCAATATTTAATATACAATCAATGATTTGATTCCCATGTATCCTACGATGATAATATAGTTTGGTGGTCCTTCAGGAGCGAGTACAGCAAGTTAATGTTAAAGTTTATATACAATTTTAAACGTTGTTAAAGGGCTTTGTTCTACATTTTCATTATCTCTCATGAACAGATTTTATCAAACCTGGTATAATAATATTGTTATTTCCATTGCTCCCAACCGATCGCAACTTTTCTAGATTGTGTTTATATGAAACATATGTCAGTCTTGCTGCGTTCTATATAAATCGTTTGATATAATTTGCAATTGTCGGTTTAACGACTTTATACTCGATATATCGATAATGATTAATTTGATTTAAAGATTACATGTTATATGATAATTGAAAACATACTTTTCTGGAACAAATGTTTCAAACGAAACAAACATAGCCCGACGATAGTAATATAAGACATAAAAAAATCCAAAAATCTTACACAATAATGACTTCAAACTTTGACAATTTCACTCGGCTTTTTCATAAGAAATAATTATACCGTCATAATAATTCTCACGTGAAAGGTTTGACCAGCACCGTTTTAGAAGCATTGTGCTTGAATATGTCAATTAATATCATAGACGATACACAAATATGGACGATACACAAATAATCAGTATTTTTCTTTATCCATACAAAAATAAGCATAAATGGAATACATGGACTGAATTGTCCTCATTTGTACCAAATTGCAGATTCTGAGTACAAAAAAAAAGCTTTTCCAAATTATGAGTGTAAATGCAAAGGTTTTACGTAACGATTGTAGTACAAACATGGTCTGTCTTTTTCCCTTGTGTGAGATCAGCGGAACCGACCGTTTACTGCACATAACTTAGTCTAATATAAATAAGTTGAATTAGAAATTGACCTAAACCGTTCTCGAAATTTCGATGACAGAGCAAAGAATGAGATCAAAGTAGCTTGCATCTCTCTTTGTACGATGTATGCAAAACATACGCATAATATATCAATATATATAATTTTACCATTGAGTACATCTAAAGTGTCATAATCTGGATCATCTTGAGCAGCTCGAGATTTTGGCGTTGAGTAGTGACTTTTATTGTTCTCACTGTAATAAAAAGATAGGTATTCATATTTTCAGCAAGCAAAGAACAAAAAAAAAGAAAGAAAAACAATATAACAAACAATAACGCACAATACTATTAAAACATGTGTAACATGCTCTATATAATTGAAAAGTATTTTATAAAGGTACTTATCTCATGACTTTAATAAATATACTTTGAATTGATTCTACCTTTAAACATATTCTATAACTGTATTCATATAGCAGTAAAAGAAAGACGTTATGACTGTAGATAAAGAGAACTGACATTGCGTTCTTTATTTATCGGTGTTTGTAACAAAGACAGAAATAAATTAATAAAACATAAAGATTTTTTCAAAATAACATAGAATCTGATTAATATTCTAGTCTTACAGGAATTAACTTGCACTGTATTTACAAAAGATGTGTTCAGGCACATGTTTTAAGCAATTTACGTCAAGTATATGTCAGTTTTGTTTAAAACTTGTTAACCTTTTTCTCTTTCTAAATATTAAAACAGCAACAATTAAGGCGCTTAGTATCAGGACAATAATTGATCCACTGACAACACCTGCTACGAGAGCTGTTGCATTCTTCTTCTTTTCTGCCTGGTGGGTTTGATTGTTCATTTCATCAACTGTAAACAAACAATAGAGGATACATTTGTACTTGTCTTGGAAGTAGATCTAATATTGAAAAATATTTCAAGGACTGCAACTCGAATGGAAATATAAGACTTGGTGTTTATTAAATAAATAAAATTTAATGTTACATACTAAACAAACACATTTTCTATTTGATATACCATAGATTTTAGTTGCTGACATTAATTTGTTATCTACTGACTTTTTTACCGCGTTACGATATGCGCTAGAAATCATGACGTCATCATATCATGACATCACAATATTATTATCAAAAAGATGCTTTAAAGTTTCTTTACTTGTGTTACATTTTTAACATAATTCGTGCAGATACTCACGTCATCAAGCACATTTTACTCACGAATTAGTTCTTTATATTTCCACTCAATATTAAAAGGATCTTACACTGGCTGCTACTTGACATTGAGTTAGCACAAAAACGACATTCATATACATCTGTACATTTGAACAGTTTCAATAAGGCCCTTCATGAAGTAACATTTATGTTTAGCTGACATAAACCAGTATGATATTTAACTTTCAAGGATGACATTGACTTTGAGACATCACAGCGGAAACATGTTTGCTGTATACTACCTCGTTTATGTTAACATTTGAGCCAAATGTTTACAGCAGTCGCGAGATTATCTTAAATTCACCTTCAAATGTGACCTTCAGTAGGCACATCTTCACAATGCATATTTGCAGTAACCATTTGTGCAAAGTTTGAAAAACTGCCTTAAAAAAGGTACAGAGTTTATAAAGCAGACATGAAATTGTTTATCATTTTACTTCAGCAAGGACAATGCTAACATTGATGCAGCCAATTACCTTGTTGAGGTGAACATCTGAGACTTAAAGAAAGACCGTAAATGGGTATATGATTTAAATAGCAGACGTAAGTCACTAGGATATTACATCAACTCACCTTGATTACAATGGAAACCAGTGTATCCGTCTTGGCAACCGTTTTCACATATCCCATAGTCGTTAGTACATGTACCATCTGCACAAAAACAGCTCTCACTACACTTGTCTCCAAAACTGTTCTTCGGACATTCTTAGTAAACACAAATATCAATCTCAACTTATGATGCATTATGAACAGACATATACGTATTATGCAATAATTTCTGCATAAGTTAAAGTGACATTATGCCCATTCAAGGGTATGTACAGTGAGTTAAAGGGTGAAAGTCAAAATAAGTTTTATATTGCCATAATTCATTTCAATTTAATAATCTACTTTACATAAACAATAAATAACCCCTGGATCGAAACTAAATTTTCGTAAATTTCAATTAGAACTT
Source organism: Ruditapes philippinarum (assembly GCF_026571515.1). Taxonomy (NCBI): domain Eukaryota; kingdom Metazoa; phylum Mollusca; class Bivalvia; order Venerida; family Veneridae; genus Ruditapes; species Ruditapes philippinarum. Next base: position 87,101 of record NW_026860894.1, read on the forward strand.
ACCTGAAACGTTCAGTTTATAAAAAGATGGGGTAGTCTTTTTCTATTTTAGGCAGATTTTAAATTTTACGATAAAATTTTTCCAAAATAAACTGTTGGTCAAACACCATTTTAACAGTCAATATTTTGAAATAAAAAGTCAATTCAGCTCAACTTAAGTATCAAAATATGAGCATAATGTCACTTTCAATAAAATATGAAATGAATGATAAACAAGGGCGCCTTATTACAAATTTAAAAGTAAACATTTTAACATAAAGATGCCTTTTCCAATTTCAAGATTTCAAGATTGTATACGGAAATATTGAATGCTGAAGTGTACAGGGAAGGTAATCACGTGATATTTGTTTACCGTAACATTCGATCACTGCTACTTGTAACAGCTATTTGTCCGTTATTTATTTCATGCTTGACAAATAAACATATTCCAGTAAATATTTGCCTATTCCAATGTTATATAACTTGTCGTAACTTTTTACTTTTGCTGTTAGAGTAGATTGTTTTCTTTGCGGCAATACTATGATTAGAATATATGTCACAATTTCTGTAAGCATATCAGAATACACGCTACACTGGATATATATGTACCAATTTATATAATAATCTCAAAAAGGTCTGCGGTAATTTGAATCTCGGCCTGTTGATCATACATGTATCTATCTTTAAGGTAAAAGACAACATGCAGCTTTAGCTGTTAAGTCGTTTTAGTAATTAAAGTGTATTACATAAAACATATAAATCTAATAAAGTATAGGTAGCAAAAAATAGATTTTTAGGAACATTAAACATATTTTGAGCATGTAACACAACGTGTCATTTGTAAGCTTACCTTTGTTACACGATGTACCAATCCAACCAACTTTACATGCATCTGACTGACAATATCCATTTCTTTTATCACATGCACGTTCATCGGCACAGTGACAAATTTGGGAGCATTCCTCGCCAAATGTTCCTACCTCACATTCTGTAAAACATGAAGTACTCATCATTTTTTCTGCCATAAATCAAATTTTACATTTAGCAAACAAATTTCTTCTAAAATCTATTAAACATCTTGTATTTATTGAAGAACACTGACTTTACTATGATTTGCGATTCGTAAACTAGCTAGCAATAATTTAAATAATACCGAGACAATAAATAGAAATGTACATTAATCCGAGTTGAGAATAAAAGTGCTTACCCCCTTCAGTCACCAAAACTTCACACAAAGTCAGGATGCCTGGTCTCTGGATCTTAATATATCTTGTTAGCTGATTTGAAAAAGTTAGCACATGTTCATTTCCATCTATCCGCCTCGTGGTATTTTCAACCAGATGATATGAACTTTGTCCAGTATTATTAGAAAAATAAAGCTTGAAATTGGTAAGTTGTTTATATTTTCTCTCTAAAACATACAGATTAGTAAATATTAACCATATAGAAAAATTTAATAAAAAAGCATACTACTTGAAATAACGAAATAAATACCCAAACCAAAACACAAAAAGGCAAATATAATAAAAACAGTGCAGTTTGACTGAGCCTGTAAATAGACAGAAATTGTAAGCACCAGCTTCCTTCTACTCGCCTCTCCCTACCACACCTATCCCTTAGTTTCGGCTTCAGCAGAAATTAACATGTTGAGTTTAAAATAAAAACACAGTTTTGCGTTATATTTACAGATAGTTTCACATTTCTTACAATATAAGCAGACAAAACAGATTGATACTAACCGTTGTCTCTACTATACACAGTAACGCTACTGATAGGATACCGTTGTCCTAAATCTACCATCCACCAAGACAATTGGGAATTCTTTGTGCCGCTGCAGCAATTGCAAACCTCAGGTATTGGACCAATCTTTCCATCAATTGCGCGATTTGAAGTCCAATTAAGTAATGTTGATGACATAGCTGTTTGCACATCCAAGCGCCTCAAAATGTTTATATCTATTTATATTCAACAACAAAGTATATGATTATAATATACATAAAATGAAAACATTAATAGTTTTAAAATATCTGTAAACAGTGCGTTTAAGTCATCTCAATTACAATGGTATAGTAAACATTGTTACACAATTAGGTTACACTGTTTTCTTTTAATTATTTACGTTTTTCAATCTTCAGACCCACTTCACAAAGATTAAAGGATCAAGATCAGGACAGGCGTTTATATTTGATGCAATGTATATTGCTAGGAAAGGGGCGGCCGTGGCCAAATGGTTAAGTGCGTTGACTTCAAACCACTTACCCCTCACCGCTGTGAGTTCGAGTCCCGACATCATAAGATTATTTTATGTGAGGAAGCTATCAAGCTAGCTTACGGAACGTGGGTGGTTCTAGTCAGGTGGTGTCCGTTCATGCCTAAAATAATGTACTAAAGGCACACGAGGTCTTCCTCCACCAGTAAAGCTGAAACGTTGCCATATGACATATACTGTGTCTGTAATACGTAAAATCAAATCATAGAAACAAACACGTATTGCAAAGAAAATAACAGGAGAGATAAAAAAATATATCAAAATGTACCCTGAAAGAAGACTGAAAAACATCAAACATATTTCCGGGGAAAGGACATATCAGAAAATAAATATAAAGGAATATGTTTCTTATCCCTCATTCTTGATCATCACAAAAAACACTTTTACCTTTGAAATATGTGTATTAGTTTTTTAACTACTTTTCTTCATTTATTAGATATAGTTAATAGAATTTCACTAATTCATCAATATTTATCTGTCGATATAAGCTAAAAATGAAACAAGAGTATGTTTAAAGATGTTTAAAGATTTAGTGGTAACCTTATCGAGGAAATGAAGTATGTAATTACCTGGCAGCATAGCGGCATAACGGGCTAAATTTGTTGTTGAAATTTTAAACAATTAAAACGGTTATAAATGAAGTTCTTCAGACATATTTTGTGAGATAAATGATGTGTCAGCAGAAAAAAGATTTGAGAGACATTTTTATTTTTATCATTTTTGTACGGTTATTTTCCCCCATTAGACCATCGCGACACGCACATGATTCGAAACAACGAAAACACGTAAATGTGATGGTAAAAAAACTCAACATAACGAAACAACGATGGTGTAAGGTCGGATGTTTGATGATGAAAAGTCAAAAGCACGATGCAGAAAAATTGAAATAACGAAACCATGATGGTGAAAACTTGATATAACTTCGATACGACTTTTCACCACCGTACGTTTCTAGACCGCAAAGCCGCCAACTTCCTACATCTGAGTAATAATAATATGTTTTATTAGGCATTATACAATTTATGTACACGTCAACCTGAATTGTGTTTGCTGGTCAGCATTCATGGCATTTAATTAGTCTAATACGGTGCCACTGCTCAACAGATCAATCGATACTTCTACATTGGTAGATTGATATATAAACACTTGGTACCAACTGACAATGGTCATTCACGTTTTAGAAAGTAATCATAAAAAATGTATCTACTAAATTGTATAAACGAGTGTTCTTTTGTCGTGGCATAAGTGATTTGTTGCATTGTAATGAGCGATTTAACGATATGCGAAATATGTAAAATCTATAGATGATGAAACGAAATTTCTCATTAAAAAGTATAATCCGAACATTTCCAAAATTAGTCTACCTGTATCAAATTTTGTAAAACAAGGGAGACATAGCAAAAGTTTTATCATTGCAATTTGTATTATACACGATGAATAAAAATATAATGTCTCAAATGAAAAACACATCTGAAACAAGATGAAAATCTTTCATAAGATTATTTTGAAAAGAAAAATCTGTAAATATGTTTTCATTTACAGTTACTTTTTTTTTGGAAGTTAAACTAATTCCAATTTCCAATTTTATTGCTTGTAACATTATACAATGTTTATAGCAAACTTTTGATTTTATGATTTAAGGAAACGTACCTTCGCTGCAGGTTGGTAGAAGCCATCCGGGATCACATTGCCCTATAAAGCATATTCCATTAGTATTATCACATAAAGTACCATTTTTACAGTTGCAAGTGTTGTTGCATCCATCACCAAACTTGTGAACACCACAAACTACAATAAGGTTTCAATGTAATGTTTCTTAGTAAGTTGATAAAGCTTTATTTGCAAGCTCGTACTTCAATTTATTATAAATAATCACCCGATATTTTGAGACGTGGGCACAAAATTACTGAATGATATACTTTAAATGGTAAGATATGATACTTTAAAGATTAAAAAAAGTGATAATTATTGATATCATAAAAAACTTGTATTAGGCAAATACGTAGGAATTTTTTCATGTAGTTTCAAATAATAAAATGTATCTTTTAAAACTCCTGTTCCTGTTCCATTATCATGGTTCTTAAAATTGTAAAATCAAACTCTTCTGGCATATTCTATTCTATACGGAAGGTACTTCAGATTGAAACATAACTAGACATGATTTTTTAGAATATTTATTACAACTGTTGTTTTGTTTTAATTTGATAGAAAAAAGATTTATTGGGTAACTGGACTTACAATTATTACAAATACTCGTATATGGACGTAATTATAATGAAACGTGAGCATGAATAAACAAGCATTTCAATAAATAAAGAATTAGATCAGGAAACGCATATATATCGTTAAAGAGGGTAATAAATTATGTTGTAAGTTATTAATAAGAGTATTTATAATTACCAGGCTTTCTCTAGTGTTTATTTATGATAGTTTGTAGGAAGTATTTTCAAATTTAAAAAGAAATCTAAAGGAAAGGTGTATAATACTATCATTTTACATATTAGTTATTTACCATTTTCACAAGCCTCTCCTTGCCACCCTGCTAGACAACCTGGTGTCTGACATTTACCTGTTACCTGGTTACATGCACGTTTATCTTTACAATGGCATTTATGCAAACAACCAGCTCCAAAATTTCCAATTTCACATTCTGAAAAAAAAGTTTAAACATTTCGTTGAATTATTTATTTATATTATAATATTACTTATGCTGTTCGCTTTGCCAAAATATTGATTAAAGACATTTTTACAATACTATACTAGTACTTTACAAAAGGGGAGTACCTTTTCGCGCATGCGCATTATGTGAAGGGCAAAAAGCAATAAAGTTGCAAACGGACCTAAAAATGAGCAATCTTAAAGTTCGGTTCGCCAGATAAACAATTGCATAGCATTATTCAAGGATATATGACATACATTAAAAAATATATGGTTTGCATGCATTGCTCCTGATAATAAAAACTGACAGCAATTTATACCCAACAAAAATCACATCTTAAATATGATAATATCGGCCACCTTCATGAAGGTGCAGAATACACCATTATTGCATGTGCCCCCGTGTGGATTTTTTTTCAGATACTGCATTGTTTAAGAAGGAAGAAACACTATAGCTCTTGAATTTATTTTGGGCGTTAATTAATATATATTTGTTATTTGTAATTTTGCGAATAGGGGTAATCCACTCTTTTTGTCGTTGATTTTTGCGACCAAAACAATGAACAACACAGGGCTATGTGCCAGAAAACTAGAAGGTGGATATGTATTTTTAATTGTTTGCTGTGAGATATATTTATTTCAGGTGTGTGATTACGGAATTGTGTGCTAGGATATGTTTGTGACCAGTCAGTCGTTTGCCGGGAAGTGTTAAGTTAAGCTGTGTAAGTTAGTTCTTTATGTACTGGGATAACGTTATAATAGCAGCATACTATACTATATAGGTTTTAATATATATTTATGTATCCTCAAGTTTTTTTCCACACTTTATATGAATTCATTCACAATGTCTCGGTGGACTAATGCCATAATTTTTGTGTAAATTTAAAACAGAGTTGAAGAAGAAGTTATAAAATTTCGTATCATTCGTTCTTATCCATTTCAACATTGTATATATTGAATGCATGTATATTATGCGCTATTTATGATTATTAATAAAATATGTTTACACTTAATAGTGTGTGTGATGCATTTACCTAGATTTAAAAACAAAACGATCAACTGGATAAAAATGTGTGTTTTTGCGCTCTCCTACTGTGAAATGTTCTTTACTTCTTACGATTTTCTTAAAATTTCTTTATCGTCTTTATGGTCTAAGATGACTTCTTGGCATTACAGTCAAATCAGATAAGAATAAATCAGGCAAACTAAATATTAAAACATGTTAATGATCATGCATTCTCGCATGTTCTGACCTTTTTCAGAATAATAATTAACTTTGATTTCATTAATTGATTTTATTAATTTTGATATACATGTATAATATAATTTCTTTAATGTTTTTATATGAACTTTGTTAAGTAGAAAAGAAAAGATCTATTTTTGTAACAATTATCTCTATGAGTTTCAAGTCCGACGGGGTCGCTAAGAAAATTCTTTGAACATCATCATTTTTTTTCATATTATTAATTGCAACCTTGGCCACATAGTTATTAAGTTATACTTTGCTTTATTGTTTAAAACTATTTATTATTATAATTTACTTTTTATCGTCAACTAACGAAGTTTTACTACACTTCTATGTAGGGCGATGATCCGATCGATTTTTTAAGTAACGGACCGCGTCTTAAAATGATCTATAAGGAGGGGAAAGAAACCTTTAAGAAAAGTCAGATTTAGATAAAGAAGCTATTTTTTTTAACCTTGTTACCTTTCTCGTATAATTTTAATTCACACAACGTCATCACTTATTGTGACAACTCTACTAACAATGTTCTTTTACCAATAAAAAGATTATTATTTTGAAATTTGTTACCTTTCTCATATAATTTAAGTTCACACAACGTCATCACTGGCTGTGTCAACTGTACTAAAACAAATTGTGCAATTAATGGTTCTTCTAGTTCCTTGGTAAAGTGTCGTTTGTTTGTCATATCTGGAACCTCGTAAATAATTGTCATATTTACTGACGGGTTTACTGTCGTTGAATAATTGCCAGCATAAACTCTTGCATGTTCTAACTGTTGATGCCTACCTGTAGTAAATAACGTTCAAAGTTTTGTTTCATTTAACACGCCCAATAAATTAAATATCCATGACACAAAGCTATATAGGAACAATTGTATTTCATTACTTCAATCTTGAACGATAAGATTTAATATTTTTGTAAGATATTTACTTTAAAATCATATAATATTTCATTAATTATTCCTCATTGTAATGTATCTTAGCGTTATAACACACAAATAAACTACCTTATTCTAAAAGAAAAACTTCACAAAGGAATGCCCTCATCTTACTTGATTCACTTCCAAATATCTGCAAACCACCTATTAAATATTTCTGTCCAAGATCAATTTGCCACCATGAAGGAGAGTTCCCATTTGTTACACTGCAACATTTACATGTATCTACTGAATAATTCTGAACTCCGTCTATTGCTTTACTAGAGTCGTAATCTTGTGACGGAGAAAATGTACTAGACTGACTGGTGCTAACCTTTTCCCAGATACGTTCTATAAGATTTAAATCTGAAAAATAATACAATGAACCAAACGACGCCAGGAAAATTACTTCTACGCTCAATAAAGTTCAACATATGATATCATTTTTATTAGCATGTTAGAATGAAACTATATATTATTATTTCGTGCATTTTTTGAATAATGTACGGTTAATCGGTCTACGTAAATTATATTCCTGAACATCTGAACTCAAACCGTGCATTATCCTACAACAATGAACAAAAATTAATATCTGTTTTCAAAGTTTTGATAACACAAATTCAGCGATGCATATAGCACTATGCACTTAAGATGGCAATTGACACAGGAGATGTTATTATTCCCTGTAAAATAGACCACCGGTTATGAGTGGGTACAGAATGTATGTGCCATTTACTTATGTGCTGTTCTTTTTTTTTAAAAGTTACCATCGACAGTTTAAAGAAACGAATCAACTACTACCGTACTACTAGATATTTGTAGACACAAAATATATCTAGGTTACGTCACATATAAATGAAAAATAAATTTCATGATAATAAATAATGATCTTTAATTTATTTAAGTGAAACATTTACACGAAATATGCAGGCACTTTCAACAAGTGCATGTTAAATAAAATCAACATGTTTATGTCATCGCCCCGTAGTGCGCCATTTCAATTCTGGCTTGATGAAAGTCTGATTTAACTCACGTCATTGTTGGTGCAGTACCTCTAGACTCTTGCAGAAATTATGATCACAAAATAGATACAAATCGTTGTTCAAGCAGATGCTTTTACAACCGGTTTTGCAATGAAACTAGTTTTGCGTTGCGATGACATAATTGGTTGCATTTTTTTCACAAACAGTTTTGCAAGAAAAACCCGTTTTGCAATAAATTGTTCTTATATCAAATTTGAAATTAAGTTTATACTCTTAAGATTCTAATGTTCGTCTTTTTATATAAGGTTTAACATGCAGTGAGTTGATTCATTAAATGTGTTTATCTGATTTTACATCAATATCTATTCTAAACGCATATATTTATTATTGCAAAATATATGATGATTCAATGTTCTTTTTTTAATAAATAGCATCAGTAGTTTTGCAAAATATTTGGCTCAAAACTCTATGAAGTACATAGATATTATCTTGTAATTAGTTCAAAACTAACACGTACTTAACATCAATTTCCAATCTAAATCATTTATAAATCATTATTGCAAAAATAAATGATAATCAAATTGTTTTTATTAACTATCGGTACATTTTCTTTATCGATAAAAACTGTAGTTTGAAATCACGTTGGCTCAAACCTTTGTGATATACATATTTGATTTTGTAACAATTTCGAAAATTACAAGTACTTTTGAGACAGTATGTACAATATTATTGCAAAACTCATTGCGATGACACGATATTGTTGTTGTTTTTTTCACAACCAGATTTGCGATAAAGTCGAGTCTTGCAATAAATTATTCTAATGTCATATTTGATCCTTATAAAGATTTTACTCTATATATTATTATCTTTATCTTTTTATATGAGTTATTTAGTTATTTTATAGCTTAGTCATTTAATTTGTAAAAATGATTTAGCATCAACCATCTATTTATTATGCCAAATATATGATAGTTAAAGGTTTTAATCAAATATCAGCACATTTTCATTATCATCAATAATTGTAGTTTTGCAAGCACTTTGACTCAAACCCTGTGCTATATATATTTGTTATTGTAACAATGTCGAAAATTACAAGTACTCTTGAGAAAGTGATCACAATATTATTGCAAAACTCGTAGCGATGGCATAATCTTGTTGCATTTTTTTCACAACCAGTGTTGCAATAAAACGAATATTGCAATAAATTTGTCATGTAACAATTATTATCTATCTATATCACAGAGCTTTCAGCCAACATGTTTGCAAAAATGTTTGTTGATAATGTAAATGTGCTGATATTTAATAAAAAAATAATTATGCTTTTTGTACTTATGAATAGATAATTTTATAATTGTATTGATGTTAGATAATATAATAAAAACTTATGATGAAAGAATCACTGCATGTCAATCCTTATAAAAACAAGAGTGCCATGATCACCCTAGATAGCTCACCTGACCCATCGAACTCATCCAAACAATTACCTAGAACAAGACAAGCATTCTGACCAAGTTTCAGGACATGTGAGTCAAAAATGTGACCACTAGATGCTTAACAAGGATTATCCATATTTGAGCAGTGTGATATATTTCTTATCCAGGTGACCCATATTCGAACTTGGACCTACGAAATCGTCAAAACAAACTTTCAGACCAAATTTCCAGGATACTTAAATCAAAACAGTAGCCACTAGAGTGTTAACAAGGTTTTTCTATTTTTAGCTCCTGTGACCTGGTTTTTCATCTGAGATGACCCATGTTCAAATTCATCCGAGCTATTGCCTAGACAAGCATCCTGACCAAGTTTAATGATGACTGTTGCAAAAATGTGACCACTAGAGTGTTAACAAGATTTTTCTATTTTTAGCTCCGGTGACCTAGTTTTTCCTCCGAGATTACCCATGTTCGAACTCATCCGAGCTATCAACTAGATAAGCATCCTGACAATGTTTGATGATGATTGAGGCAAAACTGTGACCGCTAGAGTGTGAACGAACAAGTTTGGACGGACGACGGACGATAGACGACGGACATTCAACGATCCTAAAAGCTCACCCTGAGCTAGCTAAGGTGAGCTAAAAAGACGAACACTAGAATGTTGAAAGTGTAATCTTTATATCAAATCTGATATAAGAATAATTTATTGTAAAACTCGTTTTCATTGCAAAAACTAGTTGTGAAAAAATGCAACAATATTATGTCATTGCAACGTGTTTTGCAATGAATTATTGCAAAACTCGTTTTATTGCAAAATCGTTGTGAAGAGACAAATTAGACTTTTAAAAATGCATTCGATAGATGAATGGACAAGATTTTAGCAATTTATCATTCAAGTGCCTTGGTCGGTATATACCGGAATAAAGAATTAAGTGAAGGATTCCAAAACGTTTTTTAATCTTACTCATGAACGGCAACGTCATATTTATATTTGCGCTGTCCAGCAGCCCCTTTACATTTTATTCAAATACCAATCCGTATACATGTAATTAATAAAGATGAATTATTTGTCTCCATATTACATCCTCATATCTATAATTTAGTCAAGTCAACTTAGTGTTAACTGCAGTAAAGTATTTTTATTACAGTTATGTAATCCTAAGTTGAATAATGAAGCAATAACTCTTTAAACTTTTCTTTCAATAACCTGAAGCACTGCATCCATTTTTGGCGCTACATTATAATTTGATATTTTAACTTTTTCTTATAATGAAATCGTATTTACGGATTTTCTACAAAAAGTGGTCTGGCTGGGAATATTCAACAGGTGCGCGATGACGTTCGATATTGCACGTGTGAGGTCGACAATGTACATCAGTAACGGAAATTGTCGAGTTTCACCGATTCAATACAGGAAGTTAAACATATACAGTGCAAACTAAACACATCCGAATAAAATAAAGCGAGTTCACGATGTGTCCGCTTTAACAAATCTATGGGAAGTCACAACTGTATTGAACACGTGTTTTCAATTTGTGACAAGTATACTTCAGAGGGGAAACATGCATGATTACGTATTGTGCAGTTAAATTCATTTTCTCGTGTTGTTGTTTTTCTCTCTAAATTTCCCACATATTTAAGAAGTTACTGAATATGTGTTATATTGTAGTTATTATTGGTTAAAGAATTGTTTTACTCGTGCAAAGTCTTTTTTGCGGTCTAAACAAGTTTAACAGGAGCAACAATTCGTTTTGTGATTGGATATAGAGAAATTTATTACTTCTTTAAAATTCAGGTATCGGTATCGGTAAAATACAGAATCGTTTCATGTTATGAGTAGGATATATTTTTAATAACATTATTATTGTCATACCATTGCTACAATTGGATCCTGACCATCCAAACGCACAGCCTGTACTACAATTCCCGTCTCTTCTGTTGCAATCTGTTTCACCGTAACAATGACATTTACCACTACAGTTTACGCCAAATGTGCCATGTGGACAGTCTGTGCAAGTAGAAAAGCTTACGTACAATTGCTGTTTGTCCGTGTACCGATATCAGATTAGCATGAAACTACTTTATATAATAAGGCCATCATTAAACTTGCATTATTAGAAGTTTAGAAATGTCTACTCATAGAATTATTGATCTAAACAATCATTTGTATACCTAGAAAACATTTAGGTCCTGTGAATCCAGGATTGCAGCCGTCCATACAATATCCTGTTGTTTTGTTGCACGCAACTTTACCGTTCTTACAGTGATCACTACAAGTTCCGGTACAATTTCGACCATACTGACCATCAGGACAAACTGTTTACAAGAGTGAAACTCCATTATATAATTGTTTTATGTTCAAAGTAAGCCGTGTTACTGACTTAATCAAAGAAATGGACAGGGAACATAAACAGGGAAAAGAAAATGAAAATGTTTCATTAAAAAAGCAAATTTCTTTAGATTACGTAAACAGACAGTCAATAAACGTAAACATAAACTCATATTTTGCGAATTTATATCAAACAGTTCATATGTGGGATGATATAAGATAACATTTACATTAGAAAGTAGTACAACTAAAATTCATGTACTTGATGAAATGAAAGAATCTGTTTTACACACAATCTGTAGAAACATATTAAACTTACTGATAAAAAAATCAAGAGAAAAATACCTGTTGAACAATTATTGCCCATATAGCCAGCATCACAACCTTCCTCGCATATACCCGATGATTTGTTACATTGTTCAATTCCTTTAAAACAATGGATACTGCAGTACGAAGTACAATTTTCACCAAATCGTCCAGTCTCACACGCTATAAATGTAACAAAAGAAAACTTATATTCTGTTAACGTCTATTCCGGGGCATCGGTGTCCGAATGGTGACCTCAAACCATTTGTCCTTTATCGGTATGGATTCGAATCTCACCCGGGAGGTTTTTTTTTATATGAGGAAACTATCCAGCTAGCCTACGGAATGCCCATGCACGTGCCAGAAATTATGCACGGAGAGGCACATGAGGAATTTCCCCACCAGCAAAACTAAAAAGGCACCTTGGAAGTCTTTTATTTATTCTGAATCTTGTATTTGGAACGGCCTTCCTGAATATATTAAGTCTGCTACATCTGTGAACCATTTTAAAACTTTATACTTGAGATATAATCACACGTCGATGTATACAAATTGATAATCTCTTGTATGTATTTACATGTATGTATTTTAATAGTTTTGTTTGTTAAATTTATATTGTTCCTTTTTGAGGGCCCCATGGAAGATTGATATGTTGTTCAAATGAGTTCTCTGGTTAAATAAAGTCTTAATTATTATTATTATTATTTATTATTATTATTTATTATTATTATTATTATTATTATTATTATTATTATTATTATACGGCAACGTATTTAAATCAATGCAACATTATTATGCAACTTGAACTTTAATGGCCATTGGTCACAATGTTTTAAAATAAACAGAAAGATATACAGATATTGTACACTTTTTAAAAATAAACTGTTCAATATTCGCAAAAAAGTGGAGAAGAGTTGGGTTCGCTTCTCACGAAAACATTAGAGGAAACGATGATATACATACGAGTCGAACAGTTATGCCCTTTAAATCCAGACACACAGCCACTCTGACATTCTCCAGTAATTTTGCTGCACTGACCAAAACCTTGTAGACAGTTGCTGGTGCACGTACTTCTACAATCACGACCAAATTTACCAGCTGTACATTCTAGTACGTTTACAAAACACAACATTTAAATGACCAATATTTTTAAATGTGTTAGATAACATATCTATAAAAACATTATAACACTACTGTCCATGGATTGATTAAATGATTAACATTAAAGTTTATTTATGAAATCATAAGCTGTTACCTATAGTAAAATTTATTATATTTTTATATTAACTTTATGTTATTTGAATCGGAAATAAAAAAAAAATGAAATTATTTTCTAAGCACGGAGTCTGTTTCCTTAAGATTTTATTTGATTTTGATAAGGATCTACAATCAAAGTACAGATGGGCTACGTTTGATATATATTTAGATTAAATATTCCTATAAATGATGTGTATGACATCGATTTATTTGTTTACAGTTTACATAAAAAACATATTCAATAATCTCTATAAATTTGCTTGATTTCCGATGTACAATACTTAATGTAGAATTGTGTCTAAATAAAACAAACTGGTGTACTTTATTAAAAGATTAACATGTTCTCTTGGATTTGTTGATATGTTTTCAAGGCGTTGGTGATACCGAAATAGTTCTCTATGGTTCAACAAAGAATAAGCGATCAATTTATGCAAGACTTAACCAATCAAGTAGGGCTCTATTTTATAAAACAATTTCATCATTTAAATTTCAACCATATTTTGAATGCTTTTATATAGTACAAAAGGGAAAGAACATCAAAACACTCGGCAATCCGATTTATACACGGGGTCTACGCCCCCTTTAACAAATCGGATAACGCTTGTTTCGATACTGTTTCTATTACACATTATGTGGAAGAATAAATATAAGTGCATACCCATAGAACAGTTGTGACCCATATATCCGGCTTCACATCCTTGCATGCAGTTTCCAGTAATTTTATTACATTGAGTTTCGTCGTTAAAACAATGAGGACTACAGACGGAGGAGCAGTTCAGGCCATAGTACCCCAAGTCGCATTCTATAATAAAAAACATTGGGTAGAAATGGAAATCTAAAGATGAAGCTGTAAAACCTATGTATGATTTTTCGAATGTCAATAATTTAAAACAAGGTCTGTTTTTTTAAACAATGTTTATCTTTTATTTAAGACTATTGTATACTTGAATCATAACAAGATCGTTCCTGTCACTCAATGTATCGCAACTGTCGCCTGTCAACAGGTAAGGTCTTTTAGCTGTAAACGAATACCTTGCAATGAGTTCAGTTTTCCAAACAATTTATCCATGTAAATAAACATTAAGCTATTTAAAAGTAGTGTCGTCGCTCTATTGTAATGTTTAATGCATGTCGTATTATACATTTCAATGTGGTTAACCATTTTGATGTATATTTGTGTTAAAATGTCGTTACACACAGCAAAAATAGATAAAACAAAAAAACATCTATGTACAAAGATGTACTTCGTTTTACCAGTTTTACACTCTAACCCCGTCCATCCTGCCATACACTCTCCATTTGGACAATGTCCAGAATCGATATTGCACGGCCCTTGTCTGCAATGTCCGCATTGTTGTTCGCATACATTTCCGTAAGTTCCTGGTTTGCAGTCTGTGAAAGGTTTATTTCATTCATTTCAAATAATATCTTAAATGAATGAACATTAATTTTAGAAATGTTCGTGTCATCATAATCATTGTCTAATGTCTCAAGAGCAGCTTATTGTCACAGTTATATATACATCACAATTATGTTGCTCGTTTAACAATAACAAAATTTATTAAAGTTAAAATAAATTTATAATTATTCTTTTTAGTTGATTTTTTAACAGCAATTGTTAAACTATTTAAGTTAGTGAGTGATACTGAGAAGGCTACCATTTCAAATTTCATTACTTTATTAGATATTAAGTATTTAACAGCGCCCTTTCGTTGTATCACAACACAGTTCATGGTTTATAAATGTTTTTCTCTGATAAATATACGAACATCTGGTATATATTTCCACTTCACAAACAATAAGATACCATTCGTTAACGTTCTGTGGAATTGGTCGTCTGAGTGTTATATAGCGACTGTGTAGTCCTTGTGGTAACGTCACTATTACGTCACTAGCATTCGCTGATGTAAAGTTACCGAGCATAAGGTTGTTAGTACCATTTGCAAATAATTCCAACCCAGTTACATCTCTGTTTCCTGGCAATAAAATAAGAGAGGTAACCAATGCTTAGGTTAAAGGTGTGAACAAAATATAAGTAACATAATATCATTAATTAAAAAAAAATTGCAAAGGTTACAATTGAAATTCTTAATTTAATCTTATGAAAGGATAATGTTTGCATTTTTACGCGATGAAGATATTGCATGTTTAGTGCTTGTCATTAATTAAATAAATTGCTTAAGAATCACAGCGATGTTCGATACTATTTAACCATATGAATGAAATCTTCTCCAAAGTTTCATGCATGAAAAAAGTCAATATTTAAGAAGGACAAAGGATAAGTTCATTTAAAAATTGGACGGACGAACGATTTTTATTCTTTCAATGTGTTTCTGCAATGTTAAATGGAGCATTCGTCTCGCGATTTTTTAAAATTTTTTAAAAACCGTTAGGCGCTACAAATTAACAAAACAAATCTGTTACGCATCTAAGCAACTCTCATGAATTCATGTTTTATTTCTTACGGCAGTCTATCATAAGATAAGCAATTTGACAATTCGGTTTTATATATTTAAATAATGTAACTTTTCAAATTCTCATAGTATGAAAACAATGATCAACACAACAAGGAAATCTGATATTAAATGAAAGCACCCCACTAATTGACTTCGTACAATGGAACACAGTCCATTTATCATAAAAAAAGAAAAGTTACTTCTATAATCATCATTTCTACCAGCAACATGAATTTGAAATATTTCATGTACTTCCAGAAGATCTACAGTTATCCATGGATTTGCATCATTATTAGAATGACTGCAGCAATCACAATAATTTGCATCACGACGTGGATTACCATCTATACATTTATCCGCAGTCATATCAATATAGTGTGTTGACATCGTTGCTTGTTTATCAGTTGCAATGTTTGACACTGTAATATATGATTTTGAACATTTCAATTTTGTAGACATTCGATTTATGAATTATGCAACAAAATAAATTATTCCTCAAAATAAATAGATTAAAACAAATTATATTACAAAATTAAAACTATGACACAATCATATTACTTATCTTGAACTCTCTTTCAAAATGCAGGGATTAATTAAAATGAAATTATTGCCGGTAACAACTTCTTCAATAAAAAAGAAAATTATCGGAACCACCGTATCTATGCCGCACCCATACCGTGACAAATCGTAAAAACCGGGATGTGTGTTGATCAATGTCCACACGGCAAAGCCCCGGTGATGACACGACACGATATTGCCACGGTAAAAACGGGCAGAGCCAAATTGTAACAGTTGAATGTACATTGCGGTTATTGGCGACAACGCTCTGGTTGGAGCCGGTGATGTCCCGGATATTGCCTGCAAGTCCCGGTTATACAACGGTGATAGACGATGGCGTCACGACCTCATGCCGCTAACAGGCAATTTAAAGAACAGTTATATATACTCTTGTGGTACTTTGGATCATTATGTTTACTGAAGGAACACGAGCATGGATGTTTTGTTAAATGAGAGTAGGAAAAATCTTCAGCTGACGCATTTTCAGATTGAGGTATCTCAACCTCTGTATGCGTTATAGGCGCAGTTTTTCCAACTTTCTACCCCTTTCTTTTGACTGGAATCTCTGCTGTCTTTTTACCAAATGACTGCTGTCAATGTGGTCAGGCAGTTTTATTCTTATAAACTTAACAGGGGAGCCTCGGTGCATTACAGTGGCGTCAAAGGGACAGTACCGGCATCACCCGTAACGTAACCGTGGCGAAATCGGCGATGGTCTGGATTGACCGTGATGAAACCGTGTCTAGGCGGGTCTCTACCGGGATCAACCAGGAATACACCAGGTTAGCATCGGCACTAACCGTATGTATCCGGTGCTGTATCGGGTACTGAACCGGGAATACACCTGGGCTATGCCGGGGATGTGTAAATGCAATTTAAACACCACGGAACACTGGTTCACCAACTAAAGACACCGTAGCGATTACACATAGAGAATATTGAATGAGTGTAGGTTTAATACTAAATTTATTGAACAAATTGAATAAAATCATATTATGCGAGCCTCTAGCGAGCATAATATTGTTTTATTCAACGAGTTTAATACATTTAGTATTGATTCTACACGATATAACATTCTATTTATCACATATTCAAACAGAGAACGGTTTATAGTTAAAACGAGTTATTTTTCATTGACGTGCGTAAAGTGTAACGCTAACATTAGCGCTATTAGCGCTATGTTTAATAATCACAGTCCCTTGCCGATTTTGCGACTCTGTAAAAATGCTATTGCACAGCCGAGCATATATTTTGACGTGACGTCATTAGCGTTATACAAACATAGTGTAAAGACGCGCTAAAAGTTAGCTATATACTATAGGCGCGTCAGTGAAAAATTACTCTTTTTTCACTTTAAACGGTCTTTTATTTTGGGTGTGTGATAAATAGAATATTAAACTCGTGTAAATTCATTACTGAATTTATTGAACTCGTTGAATAAAATAATATTATGCTCGCCAGAGGCTCGCATAATATAATTTTATTCAACTCGTGCAATATATTCAGTATTGAACTTACTCAATATCCTCTATATACAACATGATATATAACGCAAATGACGTCACGTCAAAGTGTTATTACACAAGTATAATATCGTTTTTATTAATTAACAAATAAAAATGGCCTTGAGGGCAATATGCAAGTTTACGAACTGATTGGTCAGACTGAGGAAGGTATATGGCCCGAAGCGCAGCTGAGGGACCTATACCTTCAGAGGTCTGACCAACCAGTCTGTAAACTTGCAGCTTGCCCGAAAGACCATGT
Organism: Ruditapes philippinarum; assembly: GCF_026571515.1. Taxonomy (NCBI): domain Eukaryota; kingdom Metazoa; phylum Mollusca; class Bivalvia; order Venerida; family Veneridae; genus Ruditapes; species Ruditapes philippinarum. The sequence goes on from NW_026860894.1 coordinate 105,257, forward strand.
TTAATTTGTTATATTATACCGAATCTAAATCCTTTCATCCCGTTTGTCGCTGTCATTTTTACTATAATTCGCTTTCAAATAATAATTAATTGGTTCAATGTCTGAAATATCTCAAACCCAAATCGGATTTTTTATTATTATCTTAAAGCGATACAGCAAAAAAAATCTGCTCTTCTTTTGTCATTCAATTTTTGTTAATCAAATTAAACAGGCAAAAAAAACCCGAACATTAAAATTTTCACAAACTATAAAAATAATTTATAATCAATTTAAATACAAATCATGTCTTTTGATCAACATGTAATAACTTTATGTGAAACAAAACAATAAATTCAGTAAAAAGAATCATTTAACAACAAAATAAAATATTATACCTCATTTGCATACGTCAATATTTAATATGACGTCACCCAGTCCATATAAGAATTATGGACCGCCCCCGGTCTGTATGCGGTTTATGGACCGGATGACGTCATAATAGATACAGAAGGGCGTATGCAAATGAGGTATTATATGTAGTAGTAATAGAAAATATACAAGGACTTTACCGGCTGGTATCAGCGCATGGAGCGACAACAAGGGTCAATCATAGAAAATTAATCGAGACGGAACGTTGAGATTAATTTCCATGATTGACCCTTTTGTCGCCCCATGCGCTGATACCAGCCAGTGAAGTCCGAGTATTTATTCTGTTTTATCGCATGACCATCACGACTTTTTTCTTGGAGATTTACGCTCTCTCGTAATATTTGCTTTATTTAAACATATAAATATTTTTAGAAATAACCACAGAAATACACCCATTAGATGCCGTTGAAGGAACTGGACATAAATAACCATTTGACGAGGTAAGTTGATGCATTTTTTCTTAATGCGCAATATTAATCATCTTTCCAGCTAATTTTCAAAATAAAATCAAGAAAATATTGTCGATAAGAACCCCGGTGTATATTTCAGAGGAATATCTTGTACGCGTATTTTTTGGCTTGCAGCCACGGCAATTTGTTTTGGAAAAGTTGTTCCGGTTAGGTGGTTTCCTGCTTACATTTGTTAGTGCATGATTGAACGGGAAACCAATCTATGTTTCCGCTGCAATCGTGTCAATCGCAACTTTTCGGCCCTTTCGGTCACTCTTCGGATTAATGATAATAGCCGAGTAAGTTCCTATTGCAATCGTGACAATTCTGCGGCATCAGACAAAGTAATATTACGGAAATCTAAGCTATTTTAGTTACTTCGGTAATCAAAGTTTGTTTATATATTTAAATAGGATTTCTATTTTTACTTGATTTATCGGTTTAAAGCGTAAGTAGAAGGAAGAAATAAATTATAAACGAAATTGTTCCGTTTCAGTTCTTTTTCAAGACGCAAAAGTTAGTTTCTTTTATAATAGGTTTTTGTCTTTATTGGTTTTATACAATAGAGAATGGTTACTGTAGTAGTATTCCGTCTCCAAAGGACGGTCCTACTTACCAATAGATCGTGACCGAATCACACAGAATATTAGTGCATGATCGAGTTATATTTAGATCTACTGAGTCTTTTATTTAAACGCAATTCTAACGTAGAGTTTAAACGTCTTGGTGAGGTAATCTAAAAATAACCCATGCATACCATTAACCTTACCACGTGCTGATCTACAGATAGCGCATCCTGTGTTGTCGGTATATCTGTGATCATAGATATTTTAGGTGTAACATAGTTGATACATGCTTATCAATGGTACCACGTAACGAAGACTTTTAGTGCATTTACTTGTCTATAAAGCTGCTATGTAAATGAAATTAGCAACTGCCTAAACGATTGACTCTCTCTGCAAAAAAAGTGGAAATGAAATGTGCACACTTGTTTTGCCTTCAGTGTGATAGATAGATCTCCACGTGGGAGAGCCAATGTTAGTATTTTTACGATTGATTATTTTCTTTATTATTTTTATACGATAAAGATTGGACCTTTCCAGTGTTTACAGTTTTATGTAAATTGGCTAACTTGTTATCCAATTGCTACACTGAGATAATACATAGTCACTGGTTGACCTGGTTTGCACAAAATAACACATGGGTTTGTTTGTGATACTGTTTGTGAGCAATTGACCTAGCAATGAAAGGAAAAGGTGTGGCTAAATGTTTCACTACGAAAAATCGGAAAGGTCCATAGATTTCAAATCGTTTTTGACAAAAAATATTCGTTTTTACAAAAAAAACTAAATAAACCCTTTTTGATATACAGAAACCGTATTTCAAAAAAAAAATGTGATAATAAATTGAAACAAAACAAAACAATTTTAAAGGGATGGGATGATGGCACAACTGAGCAAGCCTTTCCTTTTAAAGGAAAGTTTATTAAAACTAACGACAATGTAGTGATTTTCACTTAACACTACTTCAATCTATTAATAATTTCGCTAGAATATTATGTTCATACGTGTAGTGATTTACTAAGTGGCTTACTGGTCAGAATAGATCTCCTGTAAAACGAAGGCAATGTTTAAAGCAAAAAAAAGATGAATAATTTGAGCATTGTTTCAGATTTGTCTTCGATGTCAGGATGCAGAAAAATGGCGATTACTTTCCACTGGAGTCAACATCGTTATAATACTTGCATTTTCAAGTTTTGAAGTAAAAATATCGAGATGATATGTTAAATAGTTTTTTTAAGTTCTGTCAACTGTGTAATGTTTTGTTTTGCTCTTTTTCAGGTATGCTCACTTTATTATTTGAAATAAAATAATAAACTGGGCATGCGCGAGAAAGTGTACTGATACCTCATTTAGAGCACCCCCCAAAGTTTTCCAATACTGCAATTTAGAGAACGCCGATCTTCAAAGGAAAGTTGTGGCGGCCATGCGATAAAGGGCTTTATAACACTCCTTCGCCGGTGTGATAAATGGGGCTTAAATACCGCGCGTAAACTTTAAACTATTTAGTCTAGTTTGACGTCACATGGTATCACCGGTCAATGTTTTTGTTGTTGTTTTTTTTGCAATTATATTTTTCAGGGACGAGTAATCTATATTATACTTAAGAAAAGGTAATGTTCTAGTTCTCTCCTCTGATAAAAAAGTCAATGATATTAAAATGTTGGTTGGTGTTATTTCAGTTCCCGGGTTGCTAAAATACACTCACTGTTACTCTAAGAGACATGTTTTTTTATATGTGTGTAAAAGTAACCCATGTGACTTTATAATTGTAACTTTCTTCAAGCAGTTACATACATACAAAATGAAAATCAAGTAAAATATAACTTACTTTTGACAAGAATTTCAACCTCACATAAAACAATCTGCCTGCTTCCTTGTTTGTACGTTCCAGGCAAGTCAAGTTTAATAAACTTAAATAAACCAGCTAAGTTCGTTGTTATGGTAATATGACCATAGTTATAATCCCCTGCGGTATTTGTGTATACTATGTTGCTGTTTGTGAAATTTCCGTCTCGTGAAAGGTAAAGTCTAAAGCCTTGCAGTTGATCTAAAATAAACAAAACACATTTTTGTTGCATCTCTTAGCTTTTATTCGTGAAATGTTTTATAAAATATATAAATATAAATTCACCAAAACGTTGGTTTGATATATATTGTGTCTTAATTGAAATGCACTCATCGGGTAAATAATGTAAGTATAATTATTTATTTATTTATTTAATTTTTTTTATTCATTTATTTATTTTTTTCTTTTAAAGTTTATCACAAATTTATATCATATTTATTTATCATTCGTAAGTATTTACATTTTTTCTATTTAATTTTGTAAATGCTACTTATATACACCTCCGAATACGATTTAGGAATAATTTGGAAAGATTTACTTGATTTACTGGACAAATTAATATTAAGAGACTTTTGAGGCCGTTTATCGAAGTAAATGTAGTATTACGGAAGCGTATCAGGGCCTACAGTTGGTGAGATGTTTTGCGCTATGTCGACTAATTTTTATTCGCATTGATAAGATGTTTTTGCATTTCTCAATAAAATTTACTGACAAAGATGAGAAGCTTTTAGGCATTGCAACTGAATTTTTCTCGATATGCTTGAAGCTTTTGTCTCTTCGACAAAAATCCTGTCGAAACTTCTTGATTTCACGACTTTGTTGAAATATTACGGAAGCTTCAAAGGGTCACCTCTTACGCGATCTTTTATGAGAAGATTTACGCAAGTCGAAAGAATTAAGTTGCAAAGGCATGATATTTTTAGTGTTTTCGCAAAAAATAATTCGAATAAACGAGAAGATTTGAGTTAATTGGCCAAATGTTTTCTTGCAAAAACAGAAACATTACACATAACGATTAATATTTTGACGAAAAATTAATAAAAGGTGTTTTTCGAAAAAAATATAGAGGCAATACATGATGCATTTCACTTTCTCGAAAAAGATTATGACGCAATACCTAATTCATTTCACCTTCTCGCATTAACTTTTGATGCATTACCATAATACATTTCATTTGATGAAAAAAAGTTTGCGCAATGCCTAAAGTGTATTCCGCTTTTTGTTATAAATTTTGTCGAGAT